>NC_051292.1:1640053-1832553 GCF_015220745.1 Sebastes umbrosus
TCCCCGGAAACATGCTACTATAACTGACTTCTTGACTAAGTGTGACGTATGTAGTACATGTAACATCAGACCGACCATCACTCCTAGGGCAGGAAAACATCCTTCTCCCACTGTCCCGGGACAGGAAATCTTTATGGATTTCACAGATATGGGAGTAAGGGCTGGGGGGAAAAGATTCCTCCTAGTAATTGTGGACGCATTTTCACGTTGGGTTGAGGCCTACCCTACGGGAAAAGAGGACGCAAAATCAGTCATTAAATGTCTGGTGAATGAGTACATTCCGAAACATGGGTTTCCTAAATTGATCAGGTCAGATAATGGTTCACATTTCAAAAATAAAGACCTGCAATCTGTTGAAAAGGCTCTGGGACTACAACACAAATTTGGCACTGTGTATGATCCACAATCACAGGACTCACACCATTTGAGCTTACGTGTGGCCGACCTTTCCCAGGGCCGTCCCAAAACCCCTCTCCCCTTCCTGACCTCGGTTACAGACCATACTATTTGAAGGCTAATGCTCTTGTGTCAGCTCTCTCCTATACAGGTGACAAACCTGTCACCCCTGTCACAGAGGACGTTCCAGGACCTGACCCCGGACCACCGGAACACCTTTGGTTGAAGGTGTTAAAGAGGAAGTGGTCGGAGCCACGTTGGACAGGCCCACACAAGGTTCTGGCCAGAACTGCAACAGCTGTGCAGCTTGCAGGAAAAGGACTCAACTGGTGGCACCTAACACAGTGCTCCAGCAGCAGGACAGGACCTGAAGCAGAGGAGGCAGCCCCACAAGGAGCCCAGGCTACGTGAAAAGAGGGTCACGTATAATTTTTTATTTTTCATATACTGTATAAACTGTGACTGTGATGAGATACACATAAGGGAAAGAAGGTTACAAGGTCTTGCCTGTATTTACAGTTAAATCAGGCTAACATGGTTGTTTAGGTGGACTCATCTAGGTGGTTTTTGAAAAACATTATATATCACATTGTATTAAAAATTGTTGCTTAGAATAAATGATAAAAAATATAGATAAAAATAGATAAAAAGAGAAACCAGGGGTGGGGAGAATCCACCAGAGAGAAATTTCACTTCCTTTCCCAAACCAGTATAAAATAGGATCACCCAGATAAAGTTTTTCAGTTGCGCGCAGGAAAACAAACTAGAAGCATCATGCAGTGCGGCAAACTGCTAGTAGCGTTTGCTGTAGCATTTGTGTTTACCTCTCTTGTCCTCGTTCTTCTGTACAAACTTTCTTCATGTGATTTGTCATGTATTTTAAATGTTTTAGGGAATGTGAGAGAAAATACCATGACCCTTGTGTAGAGTTTGTGTACTCAGATAAATCTGAATAACCTGGGAAAGCACAGACTGTACTAGTTTAGATACATTACTTATCATCCTCGCCTCTGCACTCTGCTAAAACTGGCTAATCGCAAGTAACTCTTTAACAATAGACAATGCTTTCACTCAGAAGCAGGGTGGAAGGAGTGGGCTACAAGGGGGGGAAGGCTAAACCAAGATTATAAAGAATGATGTAGTGAGGTAGCTTCCCTAATGAATATAAAATAGCTGCAGGTTTTGAAAACATACCTCTAATAAGTGCTCTGATCCCTATCACTCCTAACAAAAATATTGACCGCATTAACTACATCCACTATAATGTTCTCCGTTTGACTAATCTAACCCGTGATGCAATTGCCGGACTAGCTGAACAAACGGCTCCTACGTCACTGATGGTGATCCAAAATAGAATGGCATTAGATATGCTGCTGGCAGAGAAAGGCGGTGTATGCTCAATGTTCCAAGACTCATGTTGTATTTTCATCCCTAATAATACAGCGCCGGACGGGACTGTAACTAAGGCGCTAGAGGGGCTCCGGACGCTGTCTGAATCCATGCACGATGACTCAGGTATCAACAGCCCCATTAACGACTGGTTAGACCGTACCTTTGGGAAATGGAAGTCCATGGTGGTATCTCTATTCTCCTCAATCCTTGCTGTGTGTGCATGCTTAGTATTATGCGGTTGTTGCTGTATTCCATGTATTCGCCACCTCACTGAGCGTGTGATTATTTCTGCTGTGCAACGAAAGCATCCGGATGCACCTCCTTCTTATCAGATGGCCATGTTCCAAGCGGAGAGACAGGGTCTCCTGGAAATGGTGGGGGATAGTGAAGATGTTGATCCTGAAGAGGTTGTGTGATGATGCTTATAATTAATACATCTGTACGTAACATTATCTATGCTTATAATAAATATATCTGTATGTAACATTATCTGTAGGTGAACTTAGTTAAGTTCAAAAGAGGGTCTGTTGGATTTATTATGTACAAAAGTGCTTACAATGACCTGCAATAACCTGATTGTTGGATTTGTTGTGCTTGAAGTGTTTGCGAGGACAGGAAGGCACGCGGGAACTGCATGCTCTGTTCTTTTTGCAAGGTCAAGGAGAGAAAGGAGTCAGAAGGAGATAACAAAGAAGAAGATATGCAGCAAAAATATCACGTGTCATAAGCTCATGAATATTACTATTGTGTAAACCATAAAAGACTGGATCAGGGAGAGCTCGGGGTTCAGACTTCACGAACTGACCCATGCATTGTATGTCGTCAGGGACATGTAGGTTGGATCCAGATATATCTGTAAACTCTTTTATTTTACTTATGCAACATTGATTGTTCGGAATAAATTGTATTATTATGCTTTAACCCGTCTGTTTGGAAATTCTCTTTGTCACACAAGATTAACCAGCACGTAACTGGGCCTTGACCTCTCGGAGGTAGAAGGCCAGTTCCTTCATCTCTCATTCCTGATATTTAAGAACTTGTGTATTTCCTGGTCATTTCAGTGTTGATTATTGCATATCTATCGTATTTCTAATAACTCATTCCTAAAAGCATATCAATATGTTATTTGGTCTCCCATCACACTGATGAAGTCAAACCTGCAGCTACTGGTGACAAAGTTAAAACAAAGAGAGAAACTAACAAACTAATCAAATGTTACTGGGTGAGTTTATAGAAATGCATCACATGGTTTCTTTATTTCAGGTGAGCAGGTTCCCCTGTGTGATCCCTCCCCTCTTTTCTTCAGCAGCCAGGTGTCAGTAGCCAACATTACTTTTTGCACCTGGGGGAGAAGAGACAATGTGGCTATTTATACCCGGTTGTATATAGCATGGCAGAGACAAGCACCCAGGTGTCCAAAGCCAACAATGCTCTTTGCATCCAACCCGGATACACTAAATACTGTATGTGTATATGTACTGTATACTGTATATTCAACGTAGCCAGGTGTAAATAGCCAAATAGCTGCTGGCTGGGTGCAAATAGACACTCTATTCTTTAATTTGTGACTATTTCTAAATTACTTTTAAAACTTGTGCATGCTGTATGTTTTTGTTATAGGACAGGCATGAAATACAATATATAAAAATAAAAAACAAAGAACTTACCTACAAATCTGAGCTCCCAGAGAGGCGTGGAGCCGATGGCTCATTGATAAAGAGGGGAGGACCTGTAGTGGAACCTTATACAGCATACAATGAGGTGGGCTACTTCAGCAACATGAACAGCACCATTAAACAGTGACCTACTGGTAGGCCTTATCAGAACCATGGACAGCACCATGGATTTATCATTAAACAGTGACCTGCTGGTCGGCCTTATCAGAACCATGAACAGCACCATGGATTTATCATTAAACAGCGACCTAATGGTAGGTCTTATCAGAACCATGAACAGCACTATGGATTTATCATTAAACAGTGACCTGCTGGTAGGCCTTATCAGAACCATGAACAGCACCATGGATTTATCATTAAACAGTGACCTGCTGGTCGGCCTTATCAGAACCATGAACAGCACCATGGATTTATCATTAAACAGTGACCTGCTGGTCGGCCTTATCAAAACCATGAACAGCACCATGGATTTATCATTAAACAGTGACCTGCTGGTCGGCCTTATCAGAACCATGAACAGCACCATGGATTTATCATTAAACAGTGACCTGCTGGTCGGCCTTATCAGAACCATGAACAGCACCATGGATTTATCATTAAACAGTGACCTGCTGGTCGGCCTTATCAGAACCATGAACAGCACCATGGATTTATCATTAAACAGTGACCTGCTGGTAGGCCTTATCAGAACCATGGACAGCACCATGGATTTATCATTAACAGTGACCTGCTGGTAGGCCTTATCAGAACCATGAACAGCACCATGGATTTATCATTAAACAGTGACCTGCTGGTCGGCCTTATCAGAACCATGAACAGCACCATGGATTTATCATTAAACAGTGACCTGCTGGTCGGCCTTATCAAAACCATGAACAGCACCATGGATTTATCATTAAACAGTGACCTGCTGGTCGGCCTTATCAGAACCATGGACAGCACCATGGATTTATCATTAACAGTGACCTGCTGGTCGGCCTTATCAGAACCATGGACAGCACCATGGATTTATCATTAACAGTGACCTTCAATTTCAATGTGAATGGCACACCACCAGAGACATTAACAAAGAGTGCGGGAAAAATTATGACGGCAACCCCTGGAGGTTGCCGTCTGCTTTATGGGCTACGGTGACCCATTTGCGACCATTGACATAATTTTGCCCGGCCCAGTTGTTAATGTCTCTGGTGGTGTGCCATTCATATTGAAATTGACCCTGGTCCAACCCACCTTTCAACCTGGGTTGCAAAGCAACAGCATATTATCTCTGCCTATATGTGAACAATTTATAACCTTCTGTGTCAGTATTAAGAAAATGTGTTTGTACTGAAACATGTTTACCAAAAAAAATATCAACATCCTTCAGAGATTTGGTAGAAAAATGTTTAGGTTGGTCACATGGGAACGTATTTTCCTAAGGGCTTCTCACAGGTTGTGAAATGTTCTTACTTTATGAGTTGCTGCATTCTTTTGTGGTTAATTACTAAGAAAAGCAAGTTACTCAACGGATTGCTAAAGGCCACAAAGAGCCGGTTTGGGGAGTTTTTGAGAATGTAAGGGGCGACTTAACAACTTTTTCCCATAGACTTCCATTGGGAAAGAGATGTCTGTAACTCAGCAGATCATTTTGTTTGAGTTGAATCAACTTCCCAGTACGAAAACTTGAATATCCATTATTTAAGTCATTAGGTCCTAAAAGTTGTAAAGTGCACTACTAGCCGAATCCAGAGTTTTTTCCCTTCCTCCGTTCATGTGAATTAGACCCAGACCGAGGCTGGAGCGAGTGCTGGGATGCGGGGTTAAAGGAAACGCCACAGCGCCTGCTCTATGGGCCCAATGGATGCGGAAGACTGCCGGATGATCCGAGTAATTTATCTCTGGGCAGTCGAGCCATTTTGGCATCATGTGCCACTGAGAATGAACGGGAGCCCGCCTACAACGCTGCATCCAGTACTCTTTATACATCCATCCTGACCTGCTGCTTGGCTATTCCATGGATAGTGCCATGGATTTTACCAACAATTTGCTCAAACCTCAGTCAGATAAAGGATAAAAAAAGACAGGCACACTAAACTAGTGGGGCAGGCAACCAAGGATAGAAGGCAAATGAATACACAGTTTGACATTCAGTGATGTTGGATGCCCATACATTCATACAGCCATATAACCTACACAATCAAGCCACACATGACAACAATCTACACATGTGCAAGCAATGTGTGGCCTGTTGTTAATGGGTAAAATGGGGAAAAGGTACAGTACTGGTGAACTAAAGCGTAAGGAGCAAAGAGCAGAGGAAGAATCTTGTGGCTGAATGGTTTGCAAGGATGAAAGAGAGGAGGAAGGTGCTATATGACTAGCTCACATTACTGTATATAGTTCAGGAATACGTTCCAGTTTGGCGTGTTCAAATGAGATGCAGATTTTGGAAATTGGACATATCATGTAGGCTACAATGGATTCCATGTCACATAACCGCTACTCCGGATTGTGACAGCATATTAAAATAATTGTCTGTGTTATTTATTGGTTATGATGCTTTAGTGGATTATTCACACTTTATTCTGAGCTCCTTTATCAATGAACAGACTAACACTGTACATTTAGCTCTTTTTTAACTGACAGAAAGTTTTTATTAGCTTTTGGTTCCTTTAATTTCAGATTTTTTCTAAGGGGTGAGCAGGTTCCCCTGAGTGATCACTCCCTTCTTACATCTCTGTCTTGCTCGCAATCTTTAAATCTTTCCTTGACGTTCACATGTCAATCATGTGCTGCATAAATCTTTCAAAATGACATTTTTCATAATGACATGGCCTTTCTATCCTGAGGGGGTTTCAGGTGTACATACTGCATCTGTCATTCTCATACCAAAGATACCTTCGTTATATGCAAAGCAGGTGGTTGCTTTTAGAACATTCTTTTATTTGTGACTTTTTTTAATGGATTTTCTACCGCAAAGGATTAGAGAAAAGGGCCAATTGCAAATGCCTTCATGCCAAACACAATCATGCTCGATTCCCGGTCCTCAAAACATACCTTGGCATTAGTGTGGAGTTCCTCTGCCTTGCAACAGGAGGAGTACTTCCCATAGTACGGAGGGACAGCAATGGGTCTTTGGTGTAATAAGAGCATGGCAGCTCTTACACATGTGGAATTGTTTGGCACTTGATATAATTTAAACGGGTGATTTATATAAAAATTCATCCCCGTACAGTTGTCATGAACGAGGAAATAAGATATAGAGACCAAAAAGGTTTTTTGTACCAGGCTGTAAACATGTTTACATGCATTTTCACATGGAGGTCTTCGGGGATTGACTCCCTTTCGGAGTCTCAAGTGGCCATTTGAGTAACTGCAGTTTTTGGCACTTTCGAGTTTGCTTCATTTTTCTGCACAGGAGCGACAAAACAATTAATAATGACAAACACATAGGATAGAGTAAAGCCAGACCTAATTCAATCTGATTCAGGGCAGACTGAGCTCACCTGTGGCTCCTCCCAGAGCTCCTCAGGGTCATGGCAGACAGGGAAGACTTTCAACAGCTATATATCATGATTTATTGGGAGAAACCAAGCGATTCTGCGTAAAATCACACATTCTGCACCCCAATATAGCCCAAATAGAATCATGCTTTTTATAAAAAAAGACTTTTAAATGATTTGTCATCATGAAATTGAAATATGTTCCATATTTCCTGCTGCGCTTTACGTCTGACCTGGTTCCACCTCCATAGGATGCTCCTGAAAGAAGTTAGCTTTCAGGCTGTTTCAGCCATTTTCTGAGAAAATATGCCAATTTGAAAAACTGCCGTGTGGGCATCACTTTCCATTCATTTATTCTATTTCCCATTGTAATGTATGGAAGGTGGCACGCTTCCCGCACAGGCATGCTAAGTGCTAGAGGGTGCAAACGATAATGAGCGTGGCAACAACATACTAAATATCAGCAACTTTTACAGTTAGGCTTGTAGAGAACCACTGACCTTACTTTGGTGGTCCGTGCTGCATGTTAACCTCTTACCATTCTGCCCTCTTCTTTAGAGGGGTAGTGGTGGGGGACATGGGATGTTCAGAAGTAGATAACAAGTCAATTATTAACAATTATTATTATTATTATTATAACAAGTCAACACTAGATGCCACAAAGAAGTGGTGTACATCATCTGAAAGAGACCTAGAGATTAATTTGAAATGCAGCCCACCACTGTGTGTCAAGTTGTTCTAGTCATAAATCAGAAATAAAAATGTATTAATAAATTAATTAAAATAAATTGCAAAAGTGTATAAAAGTTTGTGATGGTCATCCCCATTTTCTATTATGTCTCATAAATTGTTGCAGCAATTTTTGGGTCAATACCATTTGTTACACCGATTTGGTGCTAAATTATATCATTTTTTTACAACTCGAGAATTGATAAAAACGATCAATAATCCTTCCAAAATACCGCATTAAGACACAAAGACCTTTAGGAACACCATAGAAAAAGCCATGCAGTGATTTGGTATCAAAAACTTTTGACATTTGGAGATTTCTGCAAGAATTGCATTTTTCGGCGAATGGATGGTGAGCACTTCTGTTGTGTAAACTGCTCATAAATCCCCTTATTGTCAATCTAGCTAGGAAAGCCATCCATCCTCTGAATGCTCTAGGTCTCTAGTTTGATCCATCCATCCTCTGAATGCTCTAGGTCTCTAGTCTGATCCATCCATCCTCTGAATGCTCTAGGTCTCTAGTCTGATCCATCCATCCTCTGAATGCTCTAGGTCTCTAGTTTGATCCATCCATCCTCTGATGCTCTAGGTCTCTAGTTTGATCCATCCATCCTCTGAATGCTCTAGGTCTCTCTAGTCTAATCCATTCATCCTCTGAATGCTCTAGGTCTCTTGTTTGATCCATCCATCCTCTGAATGCTCTAGGTCTCTAGTTTGATCCATCCATCCTCTGAATGCTCTAGGTCTCTAGTTTGATCCATCCATCCTCTGAATGCTCTAGGTCTCTAGTTTATTGTTGTAAAGTTTCATGAGGCTATGATTATCCTAGAGGTCAACACAGGTCATTTTATTGGATCAGATGAGTCTGATCAAAGAGTTACGGATTGAATGTCTGTTAGTGGTGGGTTAATAATCAGAGGTTTTATCTCATGGTTGGTCCATTAGAACAATGATTAACTTGAGGCTGAACAAGGAGAGGTCAAAGGACATTTCCAGAGAAGAGGATTCACTCAGTGAGACCGCTGTCTGTGGAGAGGAAGTTCTGCAAACGGTGAGTTACGTGTTTCAGTCCACTACATGCTCTTCTTTTTGTAAGAATGAATGACTTGTCGTGCAGTTGATTTTCAATGTAAACTAAAAGCATTTTAACTGATTGTATTCTTCTAATAAAAAGTAGACTCGATTATAAGCAGACCACTGCAATTAATGTAAGAATCTCGTAAACCTATGACTTTATTCTATTAAACCTATGACTTTATTCTTGTAAACCTATGACTTTATTCTCATAATATTACGACTTTTTTCTCGTAAACCTATGACTTTATTCTCATAATATTACCAATTTTTTTCTTGTAAACCTATGACTTTATTCTCGTAAACCTATGACTTTATTCTCTTAAACCTATGACTTTATTCTCTTAAACCTATGACTTTATTCTCGTAAACCTATGACCTTATTCTATTAAACCTATGACTTTATTCTTGTAAACCTATGACTTTATTCTCGTAAACCTGTGACCTTATTCTATTAAACCTATGACTTTATTCTTGTAAACCTATGACTTTATTCTCGTAAACCTGTGACCTTATTCTATTAAACCTATGACTTTATTCTTGTAACCCTATGACTTTATTCTCTTAAACCTATGACTTTATTCTCATAATATTACGACTTTTTTCTCGTAAACCTATGACTTTATTCTCGTAAACCTATGACTTTATTCTTGTAATATTACCACTTTTTTTTCTCGTAAACCTATGACTTTATTCTCATAATATTACCAATTTTTTTCTCGTAAACCTATGACTTTATTCTCTTAAACCTATGACTTTATTCTCGTAAACCTATGACTTTATTCTCGTAAACCTATGACTTTATTCTCGTAAACCTATGACTTGATTCTCGTAAACCTAGGACTTTATTCTCGTAAACCTATGATTTTTATTCCTGTAAACCTATGACTTTATTCTCGTAAACCTATGACTTTATTCTATTAAACCTATGACTTTATTCTTGTAAACCTATGACTTTATTCTCATAATATTACGACTTTTTTCTCGTAAACCTATGACTTTATTCTTGTAATATTATGACTTTATTCTCATAATATTACCACTTTTTTCTCGTAAACCTATGACTTTATTCTCGTAAACCTATGACTTTATTCTTGTAATATTATGACTTTATTCTTGTAAACCTATGACTTTATTCTTGTAATATTATGACTTTATTCTCGTAAACCTATGACTTTATTCTTGTAATATTATGACTTTATTCTCGTAAACCTATGACTTTATTCTTGTAATATTATGACTTTATTCTCGTAAACCTATGACTTTATTCTTGTAATATTATGACTTTATTCTTGTAAACCTATGACTTTATTCTTGTAATATTATGACTTTATTCTTGTAAACCTATGACTTTATTCTTGTAATATTATGACTTTATTCTCGTAAACCTATGACTTTATTCTTGTAATATTATGACTTTATTCTCGTAATATTATGACTTTATTCTTGTAATATTATGACTTTATTCTCGTAATATTATGACTTTATTCTTGTAATATTATGACTTTATTCTTGTAATATTATGACTTTATTCTCGTAATATTATGACTTTATTCTTGTAATATTATGACTTTATTTTCGTAATATTATGACTTTATTCTCGAAATCTCAGATTTATTTATTTTTCTTCAATGTGGCCCTAATACTCCGTCGTACCATTGCAACTAATTCATTGAGGAAAAAATGTTTTTGTAATTTATATTGTAAGGCTTAGAGGTGAGGTTAAGTTTAATTAATATATTTGAGTTAATTTACTAATAAAATATATATTTACAGTTAATTATTTACACATCTAAAACCACAGAGGCAGATGCAGCAACAATAATCTGCTGCATCTGCCTCTGTGGTTTTCATCCAAGTCCACCTAGCTTCTGATTGGTTACTTCAGTCACATGTTAATCAGGAACCAGGAAATGATGTGAAGTTGAGGAAGTGTGACGGAAGTAAGTTCTTCATCTCCATTCTGCTGTTTCTACTCATTAAAGTCTACTTCAAGCCACCATATCAAACTCATAAAGTGATGTATTTGCTCTCTCTGCAGGCCAGCAGCCTCCCAGTCCCTCTGTCTCTGCAATGGACCAGTTTGTTGGCTCAACTGTGACAGAAAGTTTGGAGCGAGTTTCAGCTTTGCTTGGCTGCAGTCCAAACTCTGCAGAAGTGGCTGCATACCTCGACAAGCATGACACACTGAGACATCTCAGGGAGGAATTCCTGATGCCCACAATTTCAGATTTGCCTCCATGTGAGTAACAAAAAAGTGCATTAAAGTTCTGGATGTTATTTGGATATCAATGTTCAGGATCTGTTCTATCAGTTTGGATTAGCTCTGTTGATGTTTTTTAAATTATTATTCACAAGATGAATTTACAAATAATAAGGCAATCATTATAATTATAAATATCATCCTCAAAATTGAGCAGATAATACAGTAGACATAAAACATTTACATAGACAATAAAAAAAAAAATGTAAGCAGAGTAAATCTTTAAAAAAAAATGACATAAATAAAACAAATAATTAAAGAAAGATAACCTATAACTTTCAAGTAATATAAAGAGATCATTGGCATATTTGGATTTCATTAATTTCAGGGACTTCATATAGAGTTGAGTTTCATTATAGTAGCACATGAAGATGGGTGCGTTCTTTTGGAATTTCAATTGATTAAAATATTGCATCGTGATTAATCACAAATTAATCTCACATTTTTTAATCTGTTCTAAATGTACCTTAAAGGGAGATTTGTCAGGTATTTAATACTCTTATCAACATAGGAGTGGACAAATATGCTGCTTCATGCAAATATATATATATATATATTTATATGTTTATTAAAACAATGACAGATATTGTCCAGAAACCCTCACAGTTACTGCATTTAGCATAAAACAATATTATCAAATCATAACGTGGCAAACCTCAGCCCAACAGGCAACAACAGCTGTCAGTGTGAATTGTTTCTGTTGTTTCAATATCAACTTTACAGAAAACATATTAATTGCTCTCAAAGCCAAATCTTAATCTTAAAAATTCACTGGAAGGGTAAAAATCGTTCATTATTTCGTAATGAATTTCTTTTGTTTTGGGTGGGACAGGGTATTTGAAGAACAGACCTTTTATCAAGAAAATGAATATGCATTTGTTAAAGGTGTCGGGGAGATGAGATGGGGACTGAGAGTACAGTGATATTTGTTTAGCCAGGATAAGGAATGTGTTTGGTATTGCATTGATAAGAGATTTCAATTCTTTCATGATGTTTCTGTAGCTGATCTCTCGCTGGTCGATGGCTCCAAGGAATGCATCTACCTTGTGGGAAACTCGTTGGGGCTTCAGCCCAAAATGGCCAGGAAGTACGTGGGAGAAGAGCTGGAGAAGTGGGCCAAAATGTATGTCCACTCGACATTTTCCTAAAGGACTTTAGTCGCAGATAAATGTTTAGTGAGATTGCATAAAACAAACTTTTTTTTAAAGGGGTGTCCATGGTCACTTAGAAGGCTCTCGACCTTGGGCGTGGGCTGAAAACAACATAGAGGAACTGATGGCTGATGTTGTTGGTGAGAAACACCAGTGTTGTTCTATAAATGTGATGCTCATACACCTATTTTTGCAACTTTTTATTGATTTGTCTGTGAAGCAGCTTGTTCAGGTCACTGCTCTTTCTCCAAAGTCCAAAGTCCAAGTCTTTAAACAAATCAGCAGTTAAACAGTGCGTATGAGTCGGTGCGCTGCAGTGAACATCCATTTTTCATTGATGATTAAATTATTAATTATTTAGTCTACAAGCGTCGCAAAACAGTACAAATAAAGGTTTATTGCAATTTCCCATAGCCCAAGGTGACATCTTCAAATAACTTATTTTGTCAGAGGACTCACAATGATATAAAACCCGAGAAACGCTTTTCTTGCTAAATAACTTAAAGGACTAATAGATTAATCATCTAATTGTTTCAGCAGTGGTACGTTGAATAACCTCTCGTGGCAGATTTCTGTAGAAGTGTGTGAGTTTTGTGCAAAGCAGACTAGTTAGTTATTTATGTATATTCTGTATGTGTCATGTACAAACAGCATATAGTACAGTACAGCCCACATGGACATGACCTCCAAAAGTACCGCTGCAGTAGATGAGAACATAACGTCTTATATATAACTGTACACTGTATATAAAAAATTGATAAAATCCTTTCTGAAAAAACAACCAGAGATGGATATTTTATTTAAACAATCATATAATGAACAATAAAACGTGAAATGTTTCTTCCAGGAGCTAAAACTGAGGAGGTGGCACTGATGAATGGCCTGACTGTTAATTTACACCTTCTACTGGTAAAATACAGTCATTTTCTACAGCATGTTACATTTGGTAGATTGCCAAAACACACATTTTAAGTTCTCTGTTTTGCAAAAGATTGTCAGAAGCTGTAAACTATGTGTATTGCAAAAATGAGGGGAGGACAACAAGTTGAAACCATGTCATGTAAATGTGTAACATCAATTAAAGTGATTGCTAACAGTCTTTTCATGTCATTATTCTGCAGCTTTCCTTCTACAAACCCACTGCAGCTCGGCACAGAATCCTTCTAGAGGACAAGGCCTTTCCTTCAGACCATGTGAGTAAACCAGACGTTGTTTTCAGGTGCTTGTTCTGTTCGGGTCAAAGTCCCACATGCTGACACTAAAACACCAGTTTTCTATGAAATACTTCCTTTGCTGCTGGAATTTGCAATTATGCAATTTTTTATTTGCATAATGAGGCAGAAATGCATAAAGAAAGAAATAAATAGGGGGAAAAATCATGCAGAAATAAATACATAAATAAATACATACAATTAAATAATTACATTTAAAAGTACATTTAAAATAAATGCATGAATAAAAAAATAACATTTAAAAGTTAATAAAAATAAATAAATATGTATTTACTATAAATAAAAGTGAAATAGAAGAGTAGATATAGGTTTCGTCCTCCATAGCAAGTTGTCACAAGTAGTCGATGGATATTCAATTCAATTAATCTTTATTGACAGACTCGAAGTCCATCAAAAAACATACAACGATACATACATTAAAGTAGAAACTGACACTTTTTTATAAAAAACAGTTCTACCAATGTTTCCACAGGGGTGACTGGTATCGTTTAACACTAAAACAAGGATTTGACGGTAGCATGATAGTGGCGTTCTGAGAGTCATTTAGCCGACATATAAATGCACTGCTAGGAGAGACAATATTCAGATCGTCAGCATACAATGGTTTACCAGGGTGTTACCAATCATACTGAATGTTTTACAGCCTCTTAGTTGGTCAGATAACTCATTCATGTACACATTAAAGAGGGCTGGTGAAAGTAACCGGAGACTCGATTGCCCAATTTGACCTGCATGTTGTGGTTCGCATACCAATATGCTTACATTCTTATAATGCTGTCAGGCACGCCCCTTTGACTCAATTTCAACTTTTTTTGTGATTTACTCGGTCAAAAGCCTTATATGCATCAATAAAAACAATTACAATAGAGGAGTTTTTTGCCTTCTATAAATTTCGGCTACTTCTTTAAAGACACATATACACAAATCAGTGCCATGCTTAGCCTTGAAGCCAAACTGGTTGTCTGTGGTACCAAGATATTAACATAAACACTCGAATAAAATCCTCTCGAGGACTTTAGATACCACACTGACTAGTGCGATTGGCCTGTAATTACCCAGGCTCCCAACCTTGCCAGCTTTGTCCTTGATGACAGGCATAAGAGTATATTGTCTAAGCTAATCCAAATTCATCCCCAGATCATCATTGTTCTACATTCAAATGTATTTTCTGCATATCAGAAGAATCAAATACTCGAGGTTATTATAGGATTCAGTTGGTAGTGAAATCACCTCTCTCCACTGGCAGACAACCTTACTGATGTCAGACACTGACATTGTTCAGCGTGATGTGACTTTCAGAGTGGTTACTTTAAGATAATTTATCATGGAGCAAGGTTATTGATCGAAGACCGTTGATAAGCTTGTATCCAGTGGAAATACTCGTCTTTTCTTGTGTTGAGTGTTTCTCTATGTTCTCTCCTGTCCTCCTCAGTATGCTGTCGAGTCTCAGATCCGGCTGCGAGGATTGGACCCTGAGAAGAGCATGCTGCTGCTGTCCCCCAGACCGGTGCTGGAGCCACACAGTTTACACATAATAGATATGATTTACCGTTACTGTCGTCCATAGTGATCAACAACAGTCTGACCGGTGGTTCTGTTCAGGGAGAAGAGACTCTGAGAACTGAGGACATCCTGGAGGTGATCGAGAAGGAGGGCGACTCCATTGCTGTGGTGATGTTCAGCGGAGTTCAGTATTACACCGGCCAGCTGTTCGACATGGCCGCCATCACTGAGGCCAGCCAGAAGAAGGTAACACACACACACACACACGGATAACTCGATTTCTTCTATTGATTTCATGTTTTTTATATCATATCAATCGCTCAAACTTGCATTCAAGAAATAAGATATTTTCCTGCATACAATATATTTACATGTTCATCAGTGGTTGAATGTACATTTACTCAAGTACGGTACTTTTTAGTACAATTTTCAGGTACTTGTACTTTACTTGAGTATATCCACTACTACTTTATACTTATACTCTGCTATTTCAGAGGTAAATATTGTACTTTTTACTCCAATGGATTTATTTTAGCTATATGCATTTAGTTACTAGTTACTTTGCAGAGTGAGATTATTAATACAAAATATAAATAAATACGATATTATATATTAAGCTGCCCTGCAGAATATAAAGTAGTTGAAATTAGCTCCACCTTTACCAGCTGCAACATTAAAGTGATGTACAGATTAATGCATTGCATACATTAATAGTACTCCTACTTTTCGTACCTTTAGTGTATTTTCATGCTAATAATTTTGTACTTTTATATAAAAAGAAATTAAGAGTTTGAATGCAGGACTTTTACTTGCAACAGAGTATTTAATATTGCTACTTTTACTTCATGTTTATCCTGTGTATTTTGTGTACTTTGCATAGTCAGATTATTAATACAAAATATAAATAAATATGATATATTATTATATATTAAGCTGCCCTGCAGAATATAAAGAAGTTAAAATTGTCTTATATCTTTACTTTTGGTACTTTTAGTATATTTTCATGCTAAGAATTGTTGTTTGATATTGCTACTTTTACTTCATGTTTATCAGTGGTGGAATGTACATTTACTCAAGTACTGTACTTTTTAGTACAACACACTGTTTTCTTTTGCTTGCCAGATGTTTCATAGAGAAGAAAATATATATTTTGCATGTTGATCAGAAAAGAGACATTTGAAGGAGCTGAATTGTTTTAAATTTCAGTCTCATCCACTCTCACATGAGAAGTCTTGATCCTTAAACACAATATAACTAATACTCCCTTTTTGTGTGTCAGGGCTGTTATGTGGGTTTTGATTGTGCCCACGCTGTGGGAAACGTCGAGCTGAAGCTGCACGACTGGGGAGTCGACTTTGCCTGCTGGTGCTCCTACAAGGTCAGCTGACAGGTCCTTTGTCTCCACTGATTATCAGTATTATCGAACGTGTTTCAGGGTGAATATGAGAATACAAATACATGTGGACAATACAGTGCATGTCTAAGTGATGACTGTCTTCTCTCAGTATGTAAATTCAGGTGCTGGCGGTCTAGCCGGGGCGTTTATGCACGAGAAACACAAAGACACTATCAAACCTGCGTGAGTGCTCACACACCGTTTACATACATGTCAGTCAGTGTGATTTAATTGTTAGGTTTTGACTTCAACTTAAAGGAGAAACTTATATATTTAAATCTGTTCCCTTTTCTCCAAACTGCTCAGTCACACCATTTTCTTCTTCTGTCTCCTGCAGGCTGTTGGGATGGTGGGGACATGACGTGAAAACTCGCTTCCAGATGAATAACGGTAAAGGAAATAATTGATTTTATAATTCACACTCAACCTCTCATGTTTGTATATGACTCACAACTGCACCTTGCAGTGCAACATGCTGCTAGTTTGTCTTTTCATAATAAAGCTCCACCTTTCTGAAGCCAGTGATGTGATTTTAAAGTTGATGTATGCTGCCATCTTGTGGTCTCATTGGATATTACAACTATAATACACTGAATACTTATAGTTAAAAGTCACATGTATCACCACAATTTTCCTACATGTGTCATACATAAATTGTAACGGTGTATTTGTGTTCTCAGAGATGGAGCTGCAGCCTGGATTGAGCGGCTTCAGACTGTCCAACCAGCCCATCCAGCTGGTCTGCCTCCTGCAGGCCAGTTTGGAGGTACTGCAGTGCACTCATTGAAAGAACTTTGCTGGTTTAAAAAAATATGCTCTCCATTTTTCATTTATGGGTTTTATTTCTTAATTGAGTGTATAAAACAGCTCTGTTTTCAGCTTTGTAACAATGAACATCATGACAGGACATAAAAAGCTTCTTGTGCTGTGAGCGGTGATTTATGTCGACTTAAATTTTAATTTTGCCAGGTTTTCAAGATGACCAGTATGCAGGCGTTGCGCAGGAAGTCCCTCCTGTTGACGGGTTACCTGGAGTATCTGATCCAGCATTATTACACTGAGGACCCCACTCAGCCTCACAAACCTCACGTCCGCATCATTACGCCCTGTGACCCTCAGCAGAGAGGCTGTCAGCTCTCACTCTGCTTCTCTGTCCCCATCCGAACGATCTTCCAGGAGCTGGAGAAGAGGGGAGTCGCTGTGAGTATCCAATAGCTTCTAGTAGAGGAGCATGAATACAGTTGGGCTCATTGGATCCACAAGAGTCTCAGCTTTACAGTGATACCTAATTAATGTAATTCAAGACTGTAAGCTCTTCCCTCTTGCCTCATTTACTTCCTCTTTCAGTATGTGTAGCTGGAGAGGACTTTGGACTCCTGTGGAGAAAGCATGAGGTTCACACAGTTTACTTGTGACTGCTTTGTATTCTTCAAAAACAGACAAACTATAAAAACAAAGAAGAAAAAAAACTACAAAATCACAACATAGCAAAACATTCTGAAATAGATCTGTCTGTTTATGTCATTAACTTTGTCCTTTGGTGTCGTTCAGTGTGACATGAGGGAGCCCAGTGTGCTGCGAGTCGCTCCGGTGCCGCTCTACAACTCCTTCAGCGACGTTCACCGCTTCATAGAAACACTGGGATCAGCTCTTGCTGCCAGCAGCCAATGA
This sequence comes from Sebastes umbrosus, assembly GCF_015220745.1. NCBI lineage: Eukaryota > Metazoa > Chordata > Actinopteri > Perciformes > Sebastidae > Sebastes > Sebastes umbrosus. The sequence goes on from NC_051292.1 coordinate 1,658,019, forward strand.
ATGAAGAGAGGTCTGTGGTCTACTCTGAACATACATCTGCTCTAAACCTCATTATCTTCACCAGCACTGTGGAACAACGGACGATCAAGTTTTTTGGATCGATGGATTTTTTGCATCCATTTTAATTAAAGTTAAAAACTGTTTTCACAGAAGAATATGGATGTTTCTTTTTTCTTTTTTTTTTACAAAACACAAATCATATTTTTTTACAAGAAACAAAACTATTATACAATTTTGTATTATATTTTTTTAAAGGATAAATTTGGTATTTGGTCCAGTATTGAGGGAGAACGCTGCATCCGCCAGCCGCTAAACGAGCTGTAATGTAATCATTTTGGGCAACCTGGTACCGTTTACGTCCACTAAAAATGCTTGTTTTTGCCAGATTATTGTAAGTGTTAGACAACATTAAGGAAAGGACCCTACAGAGAAATAAAACCTTTTTCTTCAGGTTGCCCCAAATGATTACATTACAGCTCGTCTAGCGACTGCAGCTGCAGCGTTCTCCCTCAATACTGGACCAGTTTCAAAAAGTGTTGTCCCCGTTAGTCACTTAGACACAAAAACATGGGAGAATATGGTCCAGGTTGCATAAGTTCTTCTTCTTTTAAGTACATTTTTCTGATAATACTTCTATAATTTGATTAAGGGATTTTTTTTAAGGTCAAAAGATGACTTGATGTCGAAGTTAAAACTGGGCTAAATGTCTTTAAATGTTTAGATTACAAATAACTATTGTTTTAGCAGCATTTCTAAATCAAAACAATACTTATATATGTAACCACATAGTCTAGTTTTAAACAAGACACCTAGATGACCTACACGTCACCAAACCAAAGCTTACCAGGAAACTCTCTCCACGTATTTGTTCTGGTTTTGAAAACATTTTCTCTCCACTGCAAATTCAAATTCATAGCTCCCACAATCCCTTGCCCCCGTAACCCTCCTCTTCAGTGGAGCGTTTGGCCGCGACACCCAGAGAGCTCGCAGCATGGGGTTTGCAAATGACATGATTTTGGGGGAAAAAGCCTCCCTCCTCACCCGGCTGTACATTACACACATGAGTTAGCCGACAGTCCTCCCCCCACCAATTAACACCTACTTTATTATAACGTCGACTCCTCCTAATGTTCTTGCATGTGTTTATGCACTATTACCTTGACGGATGCCTATTCCATGGTTAGACATAATTGGCATATCAATATGCAAAACCTAAATGGATTAACCTTCTTTAAAACTAATGAGCACTTGGATGCCCAGCTGGGGAATGGACCAGAATTAGCATTTGTCATCTTTTTGGGGTGATGTGAGAATAAATAATTGAAGAGAGGATGGGTATTGTCTTTCCTTGGGCTGCTTGAGCGTAAAGTGACTGTACGGTTAAAAAGGGAATATGCAGATTTACTGTCTTAATGATGACTGTGGGCTTGCTGCTTTCACACATACAGTGTCAGAGGAAGAAATACAAAGAAGCAGTGTCTCCGCTGAGGAGAATGGACAGTTTTGATCAAAGAGGAGCAAGTGTAAAAGTAAATCTGCAAACAAACAGTGGTACTTCTGAAAAGATATTAAGAGCAGACGTGGCAAAATAACTAAAACATCCTACTTTAAAAAGTTCAAGTCTGGGCCAGTTTCACAAAGATAGACTTTGACTATAGTCAGGTCTAAATTCTTCTGATGCACAAAGCTGTGTAGTTCCCGATTATCTTGAAGTAGTATGTCATTTGCAATGAATTCTGTGTAAATTAAGACTTTTAAAACTTAAAAAAACATGTCTGATTGTCTGACCAACCGCGTCAAACTGCTCAGCTGTGTTCACTCTGCAGATAATGTTTGCCTTCTGGACATATTCACCACTTACAAGGAGATTTTACTGGGGACATTTGGGTTGTAATTCAATGCAAATGACTTCCAGTAGCACAACATTTTCAACTGAATTGTTCAGTGAATTTAGAGGTCCAACACCCAAAATGAAGAAATCAAATACGCTAAGAGAGAATAGTGAAGAAACCCGGTCGAGGAGCCACAGTCAGGTATTGAAATTGTGCATTTGAGTGGGTTTGCATAATATTTGTACCCAAAGTCAAGAAAACAATAATGGTAAATGGATTTGGACTTATATAGCGCTTTTCTAGTCTTCCGATCACTCAAAGAGCTTTACACTACATGTCAGCATTCACACTATGAAGGCAGAGGCTGCTAAGGTGCCAACTTTGCCCATCAGGATCTAATCTAAATACTCATTCACACACATAGCCTTCGGGAGCAATTTGGGGTTAAGTGCCTTGCTCAAGGACACATGGACATGTGACCTGGAGCAGCCGGGGATCGAACCACCGACCTTCCGAGTGGTGGACAACCTGCTCTACCCTCTGAGCCACAGTTGAACCCTGATAATTTCAAATATTCTATCTCTAGTGCCCTTTATTTATTGTTTTTTCACTTTTAGTCTTTAGTGTCTTACAGTTTTCTTACTGTTATTATCAACAGCATCTGTGCATGAGCACATGGGGAAAGTGACAAGCTAAAATACTCACAATTAGTGCAATAGTGTAGTTTAATGCAGTTAAATGGCTCATGTGTTTAACGAATGGACTTTTATTTATTTTGTGTTGCAGGTGAACTAGTGTGCATGGTCCCTGGGAACTATGGAAGTCTTCAGGTTTGTCCACTTTCCAGTGTTAATGGGTGTTTCTGCAACTACGGGCATTTTAAGTCCCAGCAATGAAACTTTGGAAAATTTGCAGTGTTATGATAAATATATATACAGTGTTGACATAAAAAATATTTACTGAATAGTGATTTAGTAGTTTAATAGTGAAAAGTGATTTAATCAAATGTATTAAACACCACTTTTCTTCATGTCCCACATCCGAGTTCTGCTAAATTCAGCATCATGTTAATAATAATAGAGCTAAAAATGTTACATCATGTGGGCCGAATGCGTTGGTGTTTGTTTATGAGTTGTAAGAAATCATAAATTATCTTTAAGGAGGAGTAGATGTTTACAGGTAAGCTTAGCTCTGTTGAATTTAACAGTATGTCAATGGAGGTTTTGCTCAGACAGTAGGAAACAGTTTACTTTATTTGCCTCGTCAGTCATTTAAAATGTAAATTAACTTATCAAATCGCTATTCACTCAGTTCATCTGATAAATGTTTTACAAAGCAGAATCTCTGATTTAGTAAAATAGTAAAATTAAATTGAACAATATGTTAATGGAGTCTGGCAGTCACTTCCCACAGTCCCCTGCGTGGGTGACGTTATTGGTTGCATATGAGGCGTTTCAGGGCAGAGATCCGTTCACAGCATCATACTTGAAACTGCATTACATTTCAATGGTACCTTTTAAAACATGTTGGTTGCACTGGAATCTAAATAATAATAAAAAAATGTCCTATTTGTAATGCTGTCTGGATGTTAGTATAATTATGTATTTTTGAATGCTGACACTGTTATGTCATTATTAAACCTGCCTGGGTGAATGCAAGGATTCATTTTGTGTGGCATTTATTTATTTTTACAAATGTACCAGTACACCAGAGCCACCTTTAGTCCTTTCATCCAGCCAATTTCTTGAAGAAAATGTTTTCGTTCTGTTGAGATTTAATCAGAACATTTGTCCTTCCTTGCAGACAATACTGCGTCCCATCAGGTAAAAATATTATTTCTTCTCATCAGTTCCTGTAATCCTTTCAGCGGATTAATAAGCGACAGTTCCATGTTCGTTAGCTCCTATGGAAGCGCAGGACGGACAGCCTCTCATTTCTAGCTCTTGTCGACAAGCATGACTCTCCGCTCAGACCACATTCGCCCAGCAAACGGATGATCTCCTCTGGAGAGAAAAGGAAAAACTTGTTATCCAGAAAGTTTCCTGCACTGAAAATCATTTTTAGAGACAACTCACCTGGATCGTTCTCAGCAATGGTAATGAGGTAGAATAACCCTTTACTGGAGAGCAACTGTGCTACCACAGGTAGAAATCTGTCGGTCACCTCTCGCCCTCGCTTTCCGCCGGCCCAGGCAGCTTCTATACCTGTACCGCCCACCTGCAAGGGAAGCACACATTGATCAAATGCTCCTCATCTGTGAGCTGAAGATGTACAGAGCTGCTGCACCACCTCTTCTGAAGGTGTCACCACGTAGGGAGGGTTGAAGAGGAGGACGTCCACTTTCTCACTTAAACGGGGCAGAAGAGTCTCCACCTGAAGGAAGAAAAGGAAGTTTAAGAATCAAAATCCTTGCACTTAAAGGGACTGTTTGTAACTTCTTAAGCGTATAAATGTACCGGGTCGGACACATGCACGCTCGCATATGCGCGCTCGCGTGTGGCCGGAGTCTCGTCTCCTCTGCCTGCTTGTCTTCACTCACACCGCATGCACTCTCGCTGTCTCGCTCCACCTCTACACGTGCATGCGCGCTCACTCCACACTGCAGAAGAGTTAGTAGCTCTGAGAATATCTAGTGAATGTACGGTGGACGTTTGTGCAGAAATAACTGCTGCAGCTGCTCCAGACCAACAGAGGTTTCCCGTGTCTTGTGAAGTGACGGGGCTCCGCAGAGAGAAACGTTATCGTCTCCGACCTTTTAGCTCACGTGCGTCGCCTCACTGTTTTGAGCGATGCTTGTTCATGTCTATGTAGAGCGAGCAAGCGCGAGCCCGACGCTGACTTTCGTTGACTTAACGGCTACAGGTGTCGCTGTTAACAAGCATTTCTGAAAGTTACAAATAGTCCCTTTAAAGCATGAAATGTGAAGGTAAAAGACTCACCAGGGATGTGAGGACAGGCTGCAGTGAAACATTGTTACAGGAAGCTGTCTTTGCTGTGCACTCTGCTGCTGCAGGATTCACATCTGTGCAACTGAGAGAGAAACACATATTTAAGATTAGAATAAGCCCATTATTTCTAAACCAGACATGGGGGGGAAAAATGTTTTTTAACTCACAGATATAGAGCTGAAGGTCCAAGCACTGATGCCAGAAAAGCTGACACCACTCCTGAGCCACTGCCAACCTCCAAACACACACAGGGGCTAGAAACAGCAGAGAAACAGACACATTCAGAGGTCATGGACAGGTGAGCAGGACATGTCCAGGTGAGCAGGACATGCACAGGTGAGCAGGACATGTCCAGGTGAGCAGGACATGCACAGGTGAGCAGGACATGCCCAGGTGAGCAGGACATGCACAGGTGAGCAGGACATGCCCAGGTGAGCAGGACATGCCCAGGTGAGCAGGACATGCACAGGTGAGCAGGACATGTCCAGGTGAGCAGGACATGCACAGGTGAGCAGGACATGTCCAGGTGAGCAGGACATGCACAGGTGAGCAGGACATGCACAGGTCAGCAGGACATGCACAGGTGAGCAGGACATGTCCAGGTGAGCTAAAGGAAACACAAAGTGTCTGACCTGATCAGCTGCAGCCTCTCTGCGTCTCTCTCCAGGGCGTCAATCAACAGAAACGAGTCCTCCGACGGCTCGTAGACGTCTCGGAAGTGTCCTCGTCCAGCGTGGGAGTACACAGGTGTGGGATGATGAGTGTGGGACATGTCCACCTCTCAGGTAACCAGCTGGGACGCTGTAACAGTCTGCAGCAGCTCCGAGCTCCTAGTAGACTTGTACACACACAGACTGTGTCTCTCTCTAGAGCTGCTTCACGTCAGGTATTGATCTCAGATGGTCCAGGTTCCGAGAGGTCGTCGGGCAGAGACTGCTTTCTGACAGTTGTTTCGCAGTTTACTAAATTACATTATCTACAACAACATGTTCAACACGTGTTAGCACGTTCACGATCCACTTCCGTGTTTTGATACGACGTCACGATGACGTACATTAACCCATTACTTGCTGTGAGTGCTGTTGGAATATATGTGTATATATATATATATATATGTGTATGTGTGTATATCTATATATATGTATGTATATACTGTATATGTGTATATATATATGAATATATATGTATATATGTATTTATACATATATATATGTGTGTATATATATGTATATATGTTTATATATGTATATGTATGTATGTGTATGTATATATATATATACATATATAAAAAAACTTGGGAGATTTCACATTTATACGTGGCATAATGTTTGTTTGTAATATTGTGATTTTAAATGAGCGTCACCATGGCACATTTCACTCAATCCTGACACTTTTGTTATTGTGATGGACTGAATGAGTGAAATATTTTAATAAAACACACTGAATTAAAGATGACTTTTTCTCCCCTCACTTCTTTATGTTGAATACAAACCTGCAACTTTTAAAGTGATTTAACACTTTTCTTTGATTACAAACACAATTTTGAGTTATGCAAACTGGAATTAACATCCAATTAGTAGCAACAAGCTGTAAAAAAAATACATAATTCAAACTAAAATATTAATTAAAAAAAAATCATATATATATATATATATATATATATATATATGTGTGTGTTTTCTGGTCGTTCATTTGTTGTTTTGTTTTTGATGAGCAATAATGCCATTTTTTATTTTATTAAATAGTACATATTTTATATCCAAATTGTGCAAATAAATCAAACTAAGCCAAACAAACACCCCTGTGCTCCACCTCCACTTGGTACAGTCTGGTTCCCTCTTGTATTAATGACATTGGATTCTTCCACTTCCTGTTTGTCAGTCGGACCTTTGATTGGGAGGAAACGAGGACCTGAGCGCGCGCTTCAAACAGGTAAGACTAAAACAATTACAAACAAACCAACAATAATCACTAACCATGCTAAAAACTCACCTTTGTGTATATGTTTTCTTCATTGTTTGACAAATATTAGTAAAAGAACTGATAACATAACACAGTTAGAGTTGCATTGATTGATTGATTGATTGATTGATTGATTGCACAGACCGGACACAGCTGTGGGAACTTTTTCTAATTGCACAACAGGCACTTTGAAATCTGACCTACTTTATTTGAATGCACTATAAATGTGCTATTTTATGATATTCTAAAATGGTGTATTTTTTTTTATATTTCTGCATACTGGTGGATTCAGGGTCTGAAATGAACGTTTTTGTATGCCACTTCTGAAATATAGGTTTTAAAATGGTAAACTCTGAGTCAGTGGTACCAGGCTGTAGAATTATGTAATATATCATGTAACCTTAATGCATGACTATGTTTGGTAACACTTCATTTTGGAATTACTGCCAAATTACCCCAATATTCACCTAAAATTACTTTATTACAAACATAATTTAATAATTATATGCTAAAATAGTATATAATCTTTAAAATAGGGCCTTTAGGCGCTGCTCTTCATCGGAGGTGGAAAACCAAAACTAATAAAAGACACAAATCTCACCATTATGAATTGTGTATTGTCAACACAGATGTAACCTGGAAGCTAATGTCATGTTTCAGGGAGTTTTTAAAGAAATTTAAAAGAAGTTATTTGCTAATTATCATCAATATACCAGCAGACATGGAAATAAAGCAGATCAATTAACTTTGTGTTCTTTACCCTGGAAATGTATTAAATAAATTACCAGCTATTGAGAAATAGCAGAATATAATTATGAAATAATGTTTATAATAAAGTAATTTTCAATAAATTTATAGGTAAATATTGGGGTAATTTGGCAGTAATTCCAAAGAAATTTCAAATAGGTTACTTGCTAATTATCACCTAACTACCATGAAATTTGTGGACCTGTAAAATGAAGTGTTACCATATATTTAATTTAGGCTTGAGAATTGCTTTTTAAAAATAATATTTCTTAATATAAGGAAAACCTGTCTGCCATGGTGGCAGGTGACCTGAAAATTGATTGGTGATTTCTCCTATTCTAAAATGGTGTGTTTGAATATTTCTGCATGCTGGGGTCCCTAAACAGTCTTGGATTACATAAATTGGGTATTGAGAGGACATCACTAAAGAAATGAGCAAAGTAAAAATATGGTTTGATATAAAAACATTAAACTTGAACAAAACTAAAGTAATGTTATTTGGTAAATTGTAGAGTTAATATTAATTATAGTTAATTGTTCAATTTAGCACTTAATCTGTGTAACAAATGGTTTCAACCCAAAAATTGCTGCAACAACTTATGAGACATAATAATAATCACAGACTTATATCATAATGTTGTAAGCCCTTATACTTTTTTTTCATCTGTCCTGCAGCTCGGAGTCCAGTGTTGTCCCACCTGTCTTCGTCTCTTCAGGGCCTGTGGACCATCCGAGCCTTTGGAGCAGAGGAGAGGTTCCAGAAAGCCTTCAATGCCCAGCAGGACCTGCACTCAGGTTCTCCTCAGCCTCAGCACCTTTACATTCACTGCTCATCAATATGAAGCGTTTGTGAGCTGCGTCAGTGCAGTGTCTATAATCTATGTCCTCGTCCTGAACAGAGGCCTGGTTACTGTTGCTGACCACTTCTCGCTGGTTCGCTGTCCGTCTCCACGGCATCTGCTCCATCTTTGTTACCGTCACCACCTTTGGCTGCCTGCTGCTCAGAGACCGTAAGGAAGAATTTTAATCTTCTCATATTAAAGTGATAGTTTGGGTGTTTTGAAGTGGGGTTGTATGAGGTTCTTCTCCATAGTCAGTGTGTTATCTACAGTAGATGGAGTTTGGAGAATCAGACAGGAGTACCAGAACGGGAGCAAAGCAATGCACTGCTGTGGACGGGGCCGGCAGCAAAACGGATTTTAGAAACATGAAAAAAATCAGTTTAAGTGTATGCTATATTTAGAATATAAGGAAGGCTCTGGAGGAGGTCAGTATCCAATCAGCACACTCCAGCAGTTGATCTTCTAGCTTCCATTGTCATGTGCGTCAGGCAATCACTCACTCAGCGTTCCCTGCAGGTGCAGCTGAAGTCCGCGGTGGAGGAGCTGCCGGGCAGTTGGAGACGGTTCTGGCCGAGTCGGGCTCCAACTTCAGCGTGGGCCAGAGGCAGCTGGTGTGTCTGGCCAGAGCCATCCTGAGGAAGAACTGCATTCTGGTCATCCACGAGGCCACGGCCAACGTGGACCCCAGGTACTGTTGACACAACTCACCTCATTGGCAAAAAATGCATGCAGTAGTACTGTGTACTCCGTTTTTATTCCTCCTATTAGTTTGTCTTCAAAGCTTCCTGTTGTAGCTGCTGGTCCTGCTGTAGCAAACGTGCAGTGAAAGCAAGTATGTTGGTGCTTTTAGACGTAGCTCTGATCTGCATGTTAGAAAAGGGAGGCATTTTTCATCTGGTAATTAGAACTGTATCAAAACATAGAACATCAAACCACATCAAACCACTAGTGCAGCAGATACAAACTCAAAAAATCCCGCCAACAAAAGCTTATTGTTCTTATCAAAGACTTTATTCATTTTACTCGTGGCTCAGGTAGTAAAATGCATTTCTTTAACATCTCTACCGTGTCTCTGCAGGACAGATGAGCTGATCCCTCATCGTCTCAACACCATCATAGACAGCGACAGGATACCGGTGAGTCCTCTTACGCATAGATTCTAGAAAAGAGTTCTTGTTTATCATCATAAAGGTCATAATAGGTCATGTATAGAGCAGATTAGTAATCAATCATTACTAAATATCAAAATATGGATCTAGAATTAATAACTCAAAATTAGGAATCATAAACCCATGAATTGTCGTAAAATGTGAAGGAGAGTGATGATAGTCAGCAATCACAATTCACCTTTATATCCAATTCAATTATTTCATTTAGGACGGCACCCAATTTTGAAAAAGAAACAGGGTAAACTTCAAAATTTCATATTAATCAATTGAGTCTCATTGAGTTCTTGCACATGGTGAACAGTGATTTTAGTTGTTTATAAACACACAAATCAAGTAACCAAGTTCTTTATAAAATTAAATGTTTATTTGACTAACTACTTTACCGTACTACTAACAGAAAATAATTGAATAAATATAAAACAAAGGTAATAAAATTAATAAAGGATAATTGAAGGAACACAGTTAATACAAAGAATACTAAAAAGTCATAGTAAAGTATTCCATAAAAAAGTCATAGTTTATTATGAATATAAAAATGTCATAAAAAGTCATCGTATGGTATGTCAAAAAAATCACAGTCACAGTATAGTATGCCATAAAAAAAGTCATAATTTATTATGTATATAAAAATGTCATAAAAAGTCATAGTATGTCATAAAAAAGTCACAGTATAGTTTGTCATTATATTGTCATATAAAAATCTCAAAGTATCGTATGTCATAAATAGTTATCGTATGTCATAGTACAGAATTCCATAAAAAAGTCACAGTATGGCATGCTATAGTTTAGTTTGTCATTAAATATCATATAGTATGTCACAAAAATGTCTTACAATAGTATGATATAGCATATTATGCCATAAAAATGTGATGGTATGTCATTATAAAGTCATAGTATAGTAGGTCATAAAATGCATGTATAATATGTCAAAAGAATAGTCATATAGTATGTCAAAAAAATCATTAAAAAGTCATAGTATAGTTTTTCAAAAAATATAGTCATATAGTATGTAAAAAAAATCATAAAAAGTCATATTATCGTACGTTGAAAAAAAAGTCATGGTATAGTATGTCGAAAAAAATTAATAGTATAGTTTGTCAAAAAAAGTCATTGTACAGTTTGCCAAAAAAATAGTCATAGTATAGTTTAGTTTATTGAAATAATTCATAAAAAAGTCATAGTATAGTATGTCAAAACAATTGTCTTACTACAGTATGTCCAAAAAAAGTTAAAAAAAAAATAAAAAATTCATGGTATAGTATGTCAAAAAGAAATTATAAAAAAAAATAGCATAGTATGTCGCAAAAAAAACATAAAAAGTAATAGAAAAGTATGTAAACATTTTTTGCCATAATATAGTATGTAAAAACAATCATTAAAAAGTCATAGTATAGTATGTTGAAAAAAGGTCATGGTATAGTATGTCGAAAAAAATCATAGTATACTATGTTGAAAAAAAAATTAATAGAATGTCAAAAACAAAGTCATAGTATAGTATTTAAAAAAAATAGTCCTACAACATTATGTCAAAAAAAGAGTAGTATAGTATGTCGAAAAAAAAATATAAAAAGTAAAAGAATAGTATGTAAAAAAAAAATAGCCATAATATAGTATGTAAAAACAATCATTAAAAAGTCATAGTATAGCATGTCGAAATAAAAAGTCATAGTACAGTATGCCTAAAAAGTCATAGTATATTATGTTAAAAAAATAGTCATAGTATGTAAAAAACAATCATTAAAATTTCATAGTATATTATGTAAAAAAAAGTCATTAAAGTCAGAGTATAGTACGCTTTTCCTGTGCGAGTATCTGTAGAAGTTATTCTAAAACTGTAATCATAGTTGTGTAGTATTTGTAGAAGTTACTCTATAACTGTAATCATAGTTGTTGTTTTAGGCTCAGAATGTGTTTGTGAATGTGATGCAAATCTCATGTCTTCCTTCTCTTCTTTTCTCCCCAGATGAGTGCAGAGTCTTCTGACCACAACTGAGGATGACGGCCTTTCTTCGCTGACTTCATCCACGTCTTCTTCTGTTTCTTCTGCTGAATGCAGACGATGTACCCAGATGGGTCGGAGGGGGTCATGCAGGAGAAATGCAGGGGTTTTTCAAAATTCAATCACATATATATATATATATATATATATATATATATATATACGTATGTAGAGAAAAAGGCATAAATGTCATAGTATAGTATGTCGAAAAAAATAGAAAAAAAACATACTAAAATATGTTGAAAAAAATAAAAAGTCATAGTATAGTATGTCGAAAATAGTCATATTATAGTATGTGGAAAAAATAAAATATAATGAAATTATAGTATGTAGAGGAAAAGGCATAGGGCAACTTGCGTCATAGTATAGTATGTATACTGTCAAAAAATGTAATATAGTCATAGTATAGTATGTTGGAAAAATTGCGCCACAGTATAGTATGCTCTAAAAATACATGTATTTATTGTATTGTATGAGGAAAAAAATGAAATATAGTCATAGTATAGTATGTAGAGAAAACAATGTGTCATAGTATAGTATGCTCAAAAAATATGTCATAGTACAGTATGATCTAAAAAATACGTCATAGTATAGAATGTTCTAGAAATACATCATAGTATAGTATGTTGGGAAAAAATGAAAGTCATACGAAATGTATATTTGAAAAAATAAAATAGTCATAGTATGTAGAGAAAAACGCATAAATGTCATATATCGAAATAAATGGCATAGTATAGTATGTCGAAAAAAATGTCATGGTATAGTATGTCGACAAAAATGGCATAGTATAGTATGTTAAAAAAAAGTCATAGTATAGTATGTTGAAAAAAATGTCATAATATAGTATGCTCTAAAAATATATCATTGTATAGTATGATCTAAAAATACGTCACAGTATAGTATGTTGAAAAAAATAAGTCATGAAATGTATGTTTAAAAAAATAAAAAGTCATAGTATGCTCTAGTATGTAGAAAAAAATCCGTCATAGTATAGTATGTCGAAAAAAATACTGTACTGTACTGTATGTAGAGAAAAATGCATAAATGTCATAGTATGTTGAAAAAGATATAGTATAGTATGCTCTACAAATACGTCATAGTACATAGCATAGCTTTTCATGGTACAACAGTTTATTCAAACAACACGGCAACAACACACAACATTAATCACACATTTAAAGCAGTTGTAAAAAGGTGAGGTTTGTTTTGTGATTTCAACAGACTGGCGCAGTCTCGGACGTGTTTGGGGAGCGACTTCCAGAGGGACGGGACAGCTACGGAGAATGCTCTGTCGCCCCAGGTCCAGTGCTTGGAGACAGTAGCCGAGGCTGCAGGAAGGAGTGTGGCGGTAGTATGTTGGGGGGGAAAAAAATGACTCTTTTTCAACATACTATGAATTTTTATCTTTCGATTAACTATACTATGACTTTTTTTCAACACACTGTAAAATTAAAAATGACAAAGTACATAGTTTAGCTTTTCATGGTACTTAATGACACTTTACTCTGGTTAAAATGATCATAGCAAACAACACGGTAAAAATATTCAAACACAACATTCAAGATTCAAGCCCTTTATTGTCATCGTGCAGTACAACGAAATGAGATTGTGACAATCCCATAGGTGCTAATGAAAAGATAATACAATAAAAAAAATAGATAATACAATCTAAAAATTCAATATGTATATTGGTGAGATGACAGTTTTGCCAGATTACATTAATCACACATAATCACAAAGCAGTTGTAAAAATGCGAGGTTTGTTTTGTGATTTGAGCAGATTGGTGCAGTACACATCCGCGTTTGGGGAGCGACGGGGAAAGCTACGGAGAATGCTCTGTCGCCCCAATGCTTGGTTCTCAGCGGTTGGCATCACAAGAGGTGTGGCGGCGGAGAAGGTAAGTCATTAAAACACCACACCATAGTATAGTATGCTCTAAAAATGTCATATAGTATGTTGAAAAACTAAATTTCATAGTATAGTATGCTCTATCATAGTTTTATGGTAGTCTATCCGTATTTAATGTCTGATGGTAGTTTTTTGCTGGTAGTTTGGTATTTTGTTTGTAGTTTAAATAAACTACCATCAGACATTCCTAGTTTAATGCCAGTTAATTGTAGTTAATGTGAGATGGTAGTTTAATGCCAGATGGTACATAAATGTCTGATGGTAGATAATTCTTAGTTTAATGCCAGTTAATCGTAGTTCAATGTCTGATGGTACTTAAATGTCTGATGGTAGTTTTTTCCAAGTCTTTTGTCCTAATCTTTCTTTTTTTTTCCCCTGTTCGTAGTTTGTTCGTAGTGTAGGGGCCTCACCAGGTCCTGGGCGATAAAGAAGTGGCCTAAGGACCCCGTTCTTCACCAAGGAAAAGTGCACACCGCCTTTTCCTTCATTTCTGGCTGCTTTCCCATCCGCTGCCACACGGAGGATCAGCCCTTCCGTTCATCCGCATCATAATGGCCCGTTATTGTCCGAGCCTGCGCGACGATATACGCCACTATCGCTTTGGAGAAGTGATTCAAGTAAGAGGCTTGTGTCTGGGCAGAGACTAGTGAAATTGTGTATTCTAATACGTTAATAACTATTGTTGATTTGTACTAAACGTACGGACCGCTGAGTCCATTTGTTTGCTTTACTTGCTTTGCTTGTTTGTTATGCTTTGTTTACTGTTGCTGACTGTGTGCGCCACGCTGTGGGCTTCTCCTTATGTTAGCTTCTGCCAAAACGTGAAGATCTGTAGCTGTAGTTTATTAGTAAAAGACCAGTGCACGGCTGGCAAACGTGATCACAAACACACATTCTCTTGCTTTTGTGTTTTGCTTGATTCTAGTTTAGTGCTTAGAGCTGCCTTGTAGAATATCCATTTGTTTATTGAAAGTGTTGTTAATCATTAATTACTACTGTTTAATAACTATTGATTTAGATTGATATTACTATATTTAAATAAATGGTCTTACTTTAAATAGCAGTTGGCTGTGTTTATTGTGCATTTGTATTGCGGTAACAGCCGGTTGTGAGAGTTAGTGCTCGGATTCACCCTTCACCGTTCATCTCCTAAGTGTAAAGTAGTGTTTAAATACTGGCATTTGGAGTGAACAATCCCCTTATGAGACTGGATTAACGTTTTGGTTATTGGTCCCTGATTCCAGGGCGGTGCCCCGTTCATTATTAATGTTTATTGATAATTGTTATTTATTAATTAGCTAATAACCAAACCTGTTCCCTACAGTATGTTTTTTTGTAGTTTGTTTGTTTTCTACTAAGAATAAAGTGCCATATTCTAAGCCGGATGGTAGAATTCAGAGACTTGATTAAAGACTGTGTGTGCGCGCTTTAGTATTTTTGACAGGAAAGGTAGTATGCGGTAGGATTGGTACTTTTAGCTGTCGGCCGCAGGCCGAGTCAGTCAGGCTCAGAGAAGCGATTACCGACGGTTGAAATGTTATCGGTAAGTATAAGGTCAATGTGTTTGGAGCGAGCAGACTAGAGGAAGAATAATGAGTTGCGCCACTGATGTTTTGATCAATAGTGTTTAAACTGGAGGAGAAAGAGAGCGCAGCTGGTGCGGTGTTTTGTGGACAGATTTCAGTCAGGGCTAGTACTTACTTCAGTTTGTTTATGTGCTATTAAGTTATAAAAAGCACAAATAGAATTAATAAATAAAATCGAGTAAAACACCGCTTGCTTAATTGTTTTAAATGGGTTTTGTATTTCCTATTTATGTACAGAATATATAAACTGAATGTCTCCTACTACTAGCCTTTGTGAAAAACAATTTCTGTTATTTTAACTTTATTCCAATTATTTTATGGATCTCAGTTGCCACCTTTTGGTAATATGGCGGGCTCTGGTTTCTGGGCTCTGGTTTCTGGGCCCTGGTTTCTGGGCTCTGGTTTCTGGGCTCTGGTTTCTGGGCCCTGGTTTCTGGGCTCTGGTTTCTGGGCTCTGGTTTCTGGGCCCTGGTTTCTGGGCCCTGGTTTCTGGGCTCTGGTTTCTGGGCCCTGGTTTCTGGGCCCTGGTTTCTGGGCTCTGGTTTCTGGGCTCTGGTTTCTGGGCCCTGGTTTCTGGGCCCTGGTTTCTGGGCTCTCGGTTTCTGGGCCCTGGTTTCTGGGCCCTGGTTTCTGGGCCCTGGTTTCTGGGCTCTGGTTTCTGGGCCCTGGTTTCTGGGCTCTCGGTTTCTGGGCCCTGGTTTCTGGGCTCTCGATTTCTTGGCCCTGGTTTCTGGGCCCTGGTTTCTGGGCCCTGGGTTTCTGGGCCCTGGGTTTCTGGGCCCTGGGTTTCTGGGCCCTGGGTTTCTGGGCCCTGGGCCCTGGTTTCTGGGCCCTGGGTTTCTGGGCCCTGGGTTTCTGGGCCCTGGGCCCTGGGTTTCTGTGCCCTGGGTTTCTGGGCCCTGGGTTTCTGGGCCCTGGTTTTCTGGGCCCTGGGTTTCTGGGCCCTGGGTTTCTGGGCCCTGGGTTTCTGGGTAATAGCTTGAGTCTGAATACTTATGTCAATGTGATATTTCAGTTTTTCCTTTTTAATACATTTCTAAAATTCTGTTTCCACTTTGTCATCATGGTGTATTGAGTGTAGATTGATGAGGGACACAAATAATTTTATGGATTTTAGCATAAAGCTGCAACATATCAAAATGTGAAAAAAAGTGAAGGGGTCTGAATACTTTCTGAAGGCACTGTATGTAAAGCAAAACTCTGAGACGAACAAACTGTATCTTATTAAATAAAACAGATGTTGTCAAACTGTCGACATCTCACGGCTTTGGTTTGACCTCCCGGTCACATTAGTAACCTGTCTCCTTCTTGTCTTCAGATGACGTCAGTGGAGAGAGTGGTGGAGTACACTGAACTGGAGAGCGAAGCACACTGGGAAACCCAGAAGCGTCCTCCTCCCGATTGGCCCAGCAAAGGCCTGGTGACCTTCGACCGGGTCAGCTTCTCCTACGGCGGCGACGGTGCTGCAGAACCTGAAAGCAATGTTCCGACCCAAAGAGAAGGTCAGCCGTCTTTAGTCTTCAGAGGACTGAATTCATCACGTTCAACCTAAACTAATACATTAAACCAGATTCTTCTCTCCTGTGCTTCAGGTTGGTATTGTGGGGTGAACCGGTGCTGGGAAAAGCTCTCTGGTCTCAGCTCTGTTCCGCCTGGCTGAACCTCAGGGGAAGATCTACATCGACGGGGTTCTGACCTCTGAGATCGGCCTCCACGACCCGCGCCAGAAGATATTCATCATTCCTCAGGTAGACATCAACTCACCTCCTCTTATTGGCTGTTAAAACGCACACACGCAGAGGAAACAATCTGGGGACGTCCCGATCAAGTTGTTTTGGTTCCGATTCTTATATTTACCTAAAGGTTGATTCAATATGAATCAATCAATCAATCAATTATTAATATTGATAGGTATCTTTAGATTTTAATGGTACTTACTACTCTTGCCAATACTGCTTATTGATCCGGTACTTTAACGGTACTCTGAACGATTTGTTTTTCTTGTTTTTAGAGAAAAAATGAAAGAAATTAATAACAGGATTAACATTGCTTTATTTTGTCATAAATAATGTATATACATTAACATTCGAGGAGCAACTGCAACAGTATTGTTTAGAACAAATCACTGATAATGTGATAATTAAAATGTAAAATAGTAAAAAATATTTCTAGTATAAGAAGCGGTCATGTTTTGAACAAATCACTATTATAAACTATAATGTGAGGGTGAATTGGGCAACTAGGGATGAAGGAAAACGTCTGTTGAAAACGGTACATTTCTCCACCTGTATCTTATCAGATACACGCTTTGGCTCGATGTTTTTGACAGATATCTTGTTTTTCCGCCCTTACATGCAAAAAACTTGTCGCTCTTTTGGCAACAATCATTGTCTGCATCGACTAAACTGAAGCAGAACCACATTTTGGACCGGTTTGTTCTCTACGCCACTGTCGCTAAGAGCCGGGTCTCTTTGACGACAGGCCAAAAGAGAGATCTCTCCTCTGGATTGGAAAATGCATCATTGACGATTGTTTTAATTTTATAACAAATTACAAACAGAGTTTGCGAGTTCAAAGGCGCAAGATAACGTTAATGTGGCCGAAATAAATAGGAAATACATTTTAGTAATTAAGTAGCGTTCAGTAAAGATCAGATGGGATTCGGCTCTCACGGCACGTCCGTTTCTCCTCTCTGCTACACTGCTTTGCTGTGGCCTATTTCAGAATAAGGGCTATTAACCTGAGCCCAAAACAATTGACCAATTCCAAAGGTTAAAATAGCTGGAGACTCAACTACATTAAAGTCCTCCCTCTCCCCTGTTTTCCAGGACCCAGTGTTCTTTACAGACTCCACGAGGAAGAGCTCCAGCAGCCGGCGCGTCTGTCCACAGCCGTCCTCAAGAAGAACCGCATCCCGGTCATCGACGAGGCCACGCTCAACGCGGACCCCAGGTACCGCTGACACAACTCGCCTCACCGGCAGGGGAAAAATGACGCATACTGCACCAGAACTGCACACAATGTGACCTTTTATTTTTTTCACCATCAAAAGTGTAATGTTCTTATCAAAATCTTTATTCATTTTACTTGTGGATTTATTTAACATCTACGACGCGTCTCTACAGGACAGAAGAGTCGATCCAAAGAACCATCCGGGACAAGTTCAGAGAATGCACCGCGCTCACTGTAGCTCATCGTCTCAACACCATCATATACAGCGACAGGATGCCGGCGAGTCCTCCTACTCATAGACTCTAGAAAAGAGTACTTGTTTATCACCATACAAGTCATCGTATAGTACGTTATGAAAAAGACAGCGATGTACATTAAATTTGCCTCGGCGGAGGTCATACTACAGTATGTTGAAAAAATTGTCATAGTATGCTCTAAAAATACATCACAGTATATGTTGAAAAAAGTCGCTTAGATGAAATTCAACTTTATTGTCATTGCACATAGTACAACTGAAGAAGCTATGTTGCTTGCGGTGGCATGAAAGAGTAGCAGAACAAGCTGTGAAGTAGAGGATAGGAAGGTAAGTCACACCTGCTGTGATTAGCGATTAGTGATTGGCAGTGGCTCGTTGTCAAGTTGAGCAGTGTGTTTGGTTTCCGAGCGCTGCGATTGGCTGGTTTGCAATCTGGAATAAGTGCAGTCAGCTGTTGTGCAATCTGGAACAAGCACGGTCAGCTGTTGAGCAATCAGTCCGGGGCGAGTTCAGGTGCAGTTGCCGGCACATAAGCCGGCAGTTTGTGGAGCGACAGCGGAAGCGGCAGTCGGGTTGCGCATAGACGACATTGTTGCTCAGACGCTCATTTTGCAAAGACAGATCTATGCAAAGAACTGTCTTAGCAAACTTCGGTCTTCGCAAAATGAGCGTCTGAGGAAAAGGGCGAGGGCACGGGGCTATGCCACAAGTGCTGCCGGATTTTCTCCAGGTTTGTCTTGTTTTTTCCTGCATTCTCTTGATACCATGTGCCTGACATGTGCTACAAACATTTGCCTGTCTTTCAGAGTCCTTCAATCCTGAACCAAACCTCATGGCTGCTCTTTGTCTGAATCCTTTCTTCTCACCCTTGGACCAAAAGAACCTGCGCAAACAACTTCTAAGGCTTCAGCCTTAGTTACGCAAGTGACTATCTTTTTTGAAATTCCTGCTTGGCACAATTTAGTTCTCATGTGCAATGACTAAACCCTTTGTCTGTCTCTTAACCTCTGCACAGAAGAACCTGCAAGAGTTTGACCGAGCGCAATATTCTACAAGTTTGTATTCTCCTTTGTCTGTATTGTTCTCTTGCCTAACATGTGCTATACCCATTTCTCTGTCCGTCCTAGACCGGACTGCATGGCTGCCCTTTGTCTGAATCCTCTCTTCTCAACCTCGCAACAAAAGAACTTCTTCTGAGGTAAAAGACCTTACTTTTTAACCTTCCTACTGCTAACCCAGACTTAAACTTTAGTGCCAGCAACTGAAGTCTCACTTTGCCCGCAGGAACAAACCGAGACCTCTGGAGAAACAAAGGATTGACCCAAAACGCTTTTCTTCCGTGGACTGGGTAAAGTACCTGGTCCTGCCTTAGCGAGAGACTGTTTAACCTCTGTTGATGTACATTTACTGATTTCATTAAATACTCTTTATTGCCTTTTGTGTGTGTGACTATTTGTAGTTAGGAGATTTGGGTAGACGTGTTTAGTTAAGCTTCACACAGAGAAAAGTTCTTGTGTGCTAACTTAGTTATAATGGATTAAACCAGTGGACCCTATTTTCAGTTAAGCTGTGGTTTAGGCTGCTGAAATTACAATTGGAGAAATGTGCGGGGGTCTTGCTGTTCAGTTGCAACTGTGGGACTTTTTCAAGTACCTGCAAGTTAGAGATTACTTTAAGAAAAAAAATTACAAAGCATCAAAACAAACAATTTGATTACTGTATTCAGTAATCAAATTGTTTGTTTTGACAGTTTGTATTTTTTTCTGAGAGAGAAAAACAAAAACCCACACCCACCCAGGACCCAGGGCCCAGAAACCCAGGGCCCAGAAAGTTTCTGGGCCCTGGGTTCCTGGTTTTCTGGGCCCTGGTTTTCTGGGCCCTGGGTTTCTGGGCCCTGGTTTTCTGGGCCCTGGTTTTCTGGGCCCTGGGTTTCTGGGCCCTGGGTTTCTGGGCCCTGGGCCCTGGGTTTCTGGGCCCTGGTTTTCTGGGCCCTGGGTTCCTGGGTTTCTGGGCCCTGGGTTTCTGGGCCCTGGGTTTCTGGGCCCTGGTTTTCTGGGCCCTGGGTTTCTGGGCCCTGGGCCCTGGGTTTCTGGGCCCTGGGCCCTGGGTTCCTGGGTTTCTGGGCCCTGGGTTTCTGGGCCCTGGGTTTCTGGGCCCTGGGCCCTGGGTTCCTGGGTTTCTGGGCCCTGGGTTTCTGGGCCCTGGTTTTCTGGGCCCTGGGTTTCTGGGCCCTGGGTTCCTGGGTTTCTGGGCCCTGGGTTTCTGGGCCCTGGGTTTCTGGGCCCTGGGTTTCTGGGCCCTGGGTTTCTGGGCCCTGGGCCCTGGGTTTCTGGGCCCTGGTTTTCTGGGCCCTGGGTTTCTGGGCCCTGGGCCCTGGGTTTCTGGGCCCTGGGTTTCTGGGCCCTGGGCCCTGGGTTTCTGGGCCCTGGTTTTCTGGGCCCTGGGTTTCTGGGCCCTGGGTTTCTGGGCCCTGGGCCCTGGGTTCCTGGGTTTCTGGGCCCTGGGTTTCTGGGCCCTGGGCCCTGGGTTTCTGGGCCCTGGGTTCCTGGGCCCTGGGTTTCTGGGCCCTGGTTTTCTGGGCCCTGGTTTTCTGGGCCCTGGGTTTCTGGGCCCTGGGCCCTGGGTTTCTGGGCCCTGGGTTTCTGGGCCCTGGGCCCTGGGTTTCTGGGCCCTGGGTTTCTGGGCCCTGGGTTTCTGGGCCCTGGTTTTCTGGGCCCTGGGTTTCTGGGCCCTGGTTTTCTGGGCCCTGGTTTTCTGGGCCCTGGGTTTCTGGGCCCTGGGCCCTGGGTTTCTGGGCCCTGGGTTTCTGGGCCCTGGGCCCTGGGTTTCTGGGCCCTGGTTTTCTGGGCCCTGGGTTTCTGGGCCCTGGTTTTCTGGGCCCTGGGTTTCTGGGCCCTGGGTTTCTGGGCCCTGGTTTTCTGGGCCCTGGTTTTCTGGGTTTCTGGGCCCTGGTTTTCTGGGTTTCTGGGCCCTGGGTTTCTGGGCCCTGGTTTTCTGGGCCCTGGGTTTCTGGGCCCTGGGCCCTGGGTTTCTGGGCCCTGGTTTTCTGGGCCCTGGTTTTCTGGGTTTCTGGGCCCTGGGTTTCTGGTTTCTGGGCCCTGGGTTTCTGGGCTCTGGGTTTCTGGGTCCTGGGTAGGTGTGGGTTTTTGTTTTTGTTTTTGTCTTTGTTTCTCTCTCAGAAAAAAATACAAACTGTCAAAACAAACAATTTGATTACTGAATACAGTAATCAAATTGTTTGTTTTGATGCTTTGTAATTTTTTTTCTTAAAGTAATCTCTAACTTGCAGGTACTTGAAAAAGTCCCACAGTTGCAACTGAACAGCAAGACCCCCGCACATTTCTCCAATTGTAATTTCAGCAGCCTAAACCACAGCTTAACTGAAAATAGGGTCCACTGGTTTAATCCATTATAACTAAGTTAGCACACAAGAACTACAAATAGTCACACACACAAAAGGCAATAAAGAGTATTTAATGAAATCAGTAAATGTACATCAACAGAGGTTAAACAGTCTCTCGCTAAGGCAGGACCAGGTACTTTACCCAGTCCACGCAAGAAAAGCGTTTTGGGTCAATCCTTTGTTTCTCCAGAGGTCTCGGTTTGTTCCTGCGGGCAAAGTGAGACTTCAGTTGCTGGCACTAAAGTTTAAGTCTGGCTTAGCAGTAGGAAGGTTAAAAAGTAAGGTCTTTTACCTCAGAAGAAGTTCTTTTGTTGCGAGGTTGAGAAGAGAGGATTCAGACAAAGGGCAGCCATGCAGTCCGGTCTAGGACGGACAGAGAAATGGGTATAGCACATGTTAGGCAAGAGAACAATACAGACAAAGGAGAATACAAACTTGTAGAATATTGCGCTCGGTCAAACTCTTGCAGGTTCTTCTGTGCAGAGGTTAAGAGACAGACAAAGGGTTTAGTCATTGCACATGAGAACTAAATTGTGCCAAGCAGGAATTTCAAAAAAGAGTCACTTGCCTCTTGTGGTTCTTTTGGTCCAAGGGTGAGAAGAGAGGATTCAGACAAAGGGCAGCCATGTGGCATGCAGCAAGAGAACAATATGGACAAAGGAGAATACAAACTTGTAGAAAATTGGGCATAGCGTCCTGGTGTCCTAGCTCGGTCAAACTCTTGCAGGTTCTTCTGTGCAGAGGTTAAGAGAAAAGACAGACAAAGGGTTTAGTCCTGGCACATGAGAACTAAATTGTGCCAAGCAGGAATTTCAAAAAAGATAGTCACTTGCGTAACTAAGGCTGAAGCCTTAGAAGTTGTTTGCGCAGGTTCTTTTGGTCCAAGGGTGAGAAGAAAGGATTCAGACAAAGAGCAGCCATGAGGTTTGGTTCAGGATTGAAGGACTCTGAAAGACAGGCAAATGTTTGTAGCACATGTCAGGCACATGGTATCAAGAGAATGCAGGAAAAAACAAGACAAACCTGGAGAAAATCCGGCAGCACTTGTGGCATAGCCCCGTGCCCTCGCCCTTTTCCTCAGACGCTCATTTTGCGAAGACCGAAGTTTGCTAAGACAGTTCTTTGCATAGATCTGTCTTTGCAAAATGAGCGTCTGAGCAACAATGCCGTCTATGCGCAACCTGACTGCCGCTTCCGCTGTCGCTCCACAAACTGCCGGCTTATGTGCCGGCAACTGCACCTGAACTCGCCCCGGACTGATTGCTCAACAGCTGACCGTGCTTGTTCCAGATTGCACAACAGCTGACCGCACCTCTTCCAGATTGCACACCGGCCAATCGCAGTGCTCGCCTTGACAACGAGCCACTGCCAATCACTAATCGCAGCAGGTGTGACTTACCTTCCTGTCCTCTAGTTCACAGCTTGTTCTGCTACTCTTTCATGCCACCTCATGCAATGTTTTATGAGCCAACGCCACCGCAAGCAACATAGCTTCTTCAGTTGTACTATGTGCAATGACAATAAAGTTGAATTTCATCTAAGCCACTTTTTTCAACATATACTGTGATGTATTTTTAGAGCATACTATGACATTTTTTTCAACATACTGTAGTATGACCTCCGCCGAGGCAAATTTAATGTACGTCGCTGTCTTTTTCATAACGTACTATACGATGACTTGTATGGTGATAAACAAGTACTCTTTTCTAGAGTCTATGAGTAGGAGGACTCACCGGCATCCTGTCGCTGTATATGATGGTGTTGAGACGATGAGCTACAGTGAGCGCGGTGCATTCTCTGAACTTGTCCCGGATGGTTCTCTGGATCGGCTCTTCTGTCCTGTAGAGACGCGTCGTAGATGTTAAATAAATCCACAAGTAAAATGAATAAAGACTTTGATAAGAACATTACACTTTTGATGGTGAAAAAAATAAAAGGTCACATTGTGTGCAGTTCTGGTGCAGTATGCATCATTTTTCCCCTGCCGGTGAGGCGAGTTGTGTCAGCGGTACCTGGGGTCCGCGTTGGCCGTGGCCTCGTCGATGACCGGGATGCGGTTCTTCTTGAGGACGGCTGTGGACAGACGCGCCGGCTGCTGGAGCTCTTCCTCGTGGAGTCTGTAAAGAACACTGGGTCCTGGAAAACAGGGGAGAGGGAGGACTTTAATGTAGTTGAGTCTCCAGCTATTTTAACCTTTGGAATTGGTCAATTGTTTTGGGCTCAGGTTAATAGCCCTTATTCTGAAATAGGCCACAGCAAAGCAGTGTAGCAGAGAGGAGAAACAGACGTGCCGTGAGAGCCAAATCCCATCTGATCTTTACTGAACGCTACTTAATTACTAAAATGTATTTCCTATTTATTTCGGCCACATTAACGTTATCTTGCGCCTTTGAACTCGCAAACTCTGTTTGTAATTTGTTATAAAATTAAAACAATCGTCAATGATGCATTTTCCAATCCAGAGGAGAGATCTCTCTTTTGGCCTGTCGTCAAAGAGACCCGGCTCTTAGCGACAGTGGCGTAGAGAACAAACCGGTCCAAAATGTGGTTCTGCTTCAGTTTAGTCGATGCAGACAATGATTGTTGCCAAAACAGCGACAAGTTTTTTGCTTGTAAGGGCGGAAAAACAAGATATCTGTCAAAAACATCGAGCCAAAGCGTATCAGATACAGGTGGAGAAATGTACCGTTTTCAACAGACGTTTTCCTTCATCCCTAGTTGCCCAATTCACCCTCACATTATAGTTTATAATAGTGATTTGTTCAAAACATGACCGCTTCTTATACTAGAAATATTTTTTACTATTTTACATTTTAATTATCACATTATCAGTGATTTGTTCTAAACAATACTGTTGCAGTTGCTACTCGAATGTTAATGTATATACATTATTTATGACAAAATAAAGCAATGTTAATCCTGTTATTAATTTCTTTCATTTTTTCTCTAAAAACAAGAAAAACAACTGTTCAGAGTACCGTTAAAGTACCAGATCAATAAGCAGTATTGGCAAGAGTAGTAAGTACCATTAAAATCTAAAGATACCTATCAATATTAATACTCAATTGATTGATTGATTGATTGATTCATATTGAATCAACCTTTAGGTAAATATAAGAATCGGAACCAAAACAACTTGATCGGGACGTCCCCAGATTGTTTCCTCTGCGTGTGTGCGTTTTAACAGCCAATAAGAGGAGGTGAGTTGATGTCTACCTGAGGAATGATGGACATCTTCTGGCGCGGGTCGTGGAGGCCGATCTCAGAGGTCAGAACCCCGTCGATGTAGATCTTCCCCTGAGGTTCTGCCAAGCGGAACAGAGCTGAGACCAGAGAGCTTTTCCCAGCACCGGTTCACCCCACAATACCAACCTGAAGCACAGGAGAGAAGAATCTGGTTTAATGTATTAGTTTAGGTTGAACGTGATGAATTCAGTCCTCTGAAGACTAAAGACAGCTGACCTTCTCTTTGGGTCGGAACATTGCTTTCAGGTTCTGCAGCACCGTCGCCGCCGTAGGAGAAGCTGACCCGGTCGAAGGTCACCGGGCCTTTGCTGGGCCAATCGGGAGGAGGACGCTTCTGGGTTTCCCAGTGTGCTTCGCTCTCCAGTTCAGTGTACTCCACCACTCTCTCCACTGACATCATCTGAAGACAAGAAGGAGACAGGTTACTAATGTGACCGGGAGGTCAAACCAAAGCCGTGAGATGTCGACAGTTTGACAACATCTGTTTTATTTAATAAGATACAGTTTGTTCATCTCAGAGTTTTGCTTTACATACAGTGCCTTCAGAAAGTATTCAGACCCCTTCACTTTTTTCACATTTTCATATGTTGCAGCTTTATGCTAAAATCCATAAAATTATTTTTGTCCCTCATCAATTTTAGAAATGTCTTAAAAAGAAAAAACTGAAATATCACATTGACATAAGTATTCAGACTCAAGCTATTACACTTGAAATTTAGCTCAGGTGCCTCCCATTTCCCTCGATCATCTTTGAGATGTTTCTCCACCTTGACTGGAGTCCACCTGTAGTAAATTCAATTGATTGGACATGATTTGGAAAGGCACACACCTGTCTACATAAGGTGTCACAGCTGACAACGCATATCAAAGCAAAAACCAAACCATGAGGTCAAAGGAACCGCCTACAGAGCTCAGAGACAGGATTGTGTCGAGGCACAGATCTGCAGAAGGCTACAAAAAAATTCTGCTGCATTGAAGGTCCCCGAGAGCACGGTGGCCTCCATAATTCTTAAATGGATGAAGTTTGGAACAACCGGGACTCTCGCTAGAGCTGGCCGCCCAGCCAAACTGAGCATCGGGGAAGAAGGGCCTTGCTAAGAGAGGTGACCGAAAACCCGATGGTCACTCTGGCTGAGCTCCAGAGATCCTGTGTGGAGATGGGAGAAACTTCCAGTAGGACAACCGTCACTGCAACGCTTCACCGATCTGGGCTTTATGGCAGAGTGGCCAGACGGACATTAAAGCCCTCTTGGAGATTGCAAGGACACTCAGACTGTGAGAAACAAGATTCTCTGGTCTGATGAAACCAAGATTGAACTGTTTGGCCTCAATTCTAAGCGTTATGTCTGGAGAAAACCAGGCACTGCTCATCACCTGCCCAATACCATCCTAGGTGAAGCATGGTGGTGGCAGCATCATGCTTTGGGGGTGTTTTTCAGCGGCAGGGACTGGTGAGGGAAAGCTGTACGGCGCAAAGTACATAGATATTCTTAATGAAAACCTGGTCCAGAGCGCTCAGGACCTCAGACTGGGCCGAAGGTTCGCCTTCCAACAGGACAATGACCCTAAGCACACAGCCAAGACAACACAGGAGTGGCTTAGGGACAACTTTGTCAATGTCCTTGAGTGGCCCAGCCAGAGCCCTGACTTGAACCCAATCAAACATCTCTGGAGAGACCTGAAGATGAGTCTCCACCGACAGTTCCCATCCAACCTGACAGAGCTTGAGAGGATCTGCAGAGAAGAATGGCAGAAACTCCCCAAATCCAGGTGTGCAAAGCTTGTCGCGTCATACCCGAGAAGACTTGATGCTGTAATTGCTGCCAAAGGTGCTTCGACTAAGTACTGAGTAAAGGGTCTAAATACTTATGTCAATGTGATATTTCAGTTTTTCCTTTTTAATAAATTTGCAAAAATTTCTAAAACTCTGTTTCCACTTTGTTATTAGGGTGTATTGCATTTAGATTGATGAGGAGAAAAAGTAATTTTATCGATTTTAGCGTAAGGCTGCAACATAACAAAATGTGAAAAAAGTGAAGGGGTCTGAATACTTTCTGAAATCACTGTATCTAGGTCAAGGGACCCCTTTGAAAATGGCCATGCCCGTTTTTCCTCGCCAAAATTTTAATATGGAGCATTATTTACAATTCTTCCCAAAATCTAACATGACATGGATTCCTTAGGTTTTCTAGTTTCATATGATACCAGTATCACTCTAGCTTTAAAACTGAGCAGCTACAACCTCTGAAAGACACAATAGCCATCAGATTGTTAAGAGATTAATAGTTTATATAATAAAAGTTTGATACTTGGTGTCTGTGTATCGATACAATATTGCCACGCAAAATACCGCAATACTATACTGTATTCATTATGCCCCCACCCCTACTAAATAATGCGCTTCATAAATCCTTCAGCTACAAATACAAGTTGTAAATAAAGTCAAAGACAAAAGGAATATCTTACCAGGTCCTCCACCTCTGCACTCTGCCTGAACCCGCCACTGGAACAAACGGAGCCGGCATCCATCTCTAACAGAAAAAGGAAAAACACATTTCAGGACACTATTCTCTCTTTTATCACAACAATTAATGTCTCGTATTTGAACGTGTCTGACTCTGGTGATATCAGAAAAGATACTGTGGTGGACAGCAGTACAAAGCCTGTGTTTAAAGGGATAGTTTGGGTGTTTTGAAGTGGGCTTGTATGAGATACACAGTCGGTGTATTACCTACAGTAGATGACAGTCAGCACACCCCCAGTTTGGAGTCGCAGACAGGAGCACAGAACCAAAGTGGACAGGGGCAGCAGCAAAATGTATTTTAGGTTCACCGAAAAAAATCAATATCAATTTAAGTATGCGCTACATATAGAATATTTTTGCCAGTTTACCCTGAGGTGAGACAGTTATACAGTCTATGTTTGCATATTGGAACTGAAGCCGTTATCTATGCTCTCACCAAAGCAACCAGACTCCTTTGACAAAAACAGTAATTTTACCCTCACAGAACACGGGAGCTGCTGGTCTACCGCTGCCTCGATCGGTTAGTTTGTTTGTTATTGTGTGACTTTGGTGAGTTCGGATTCACCAAAGTCACACAATAATTCCTAAATGTGGTGTCAAAATTATTAATAAGACAATGTATAAGAAATTCATCTCAGAACGTTTTTTGGAGGATGTCAGGAATGTAAACTGGGCCGATGTGTATGCTACACAGGAGCCTGAGGCTTCTTTACATATTTTTATGAACATCTTTATGAGGATTGTCGACGACCGTGCTCCCGTGAAGAAGTATACCGCCAAATCCAGACCAGCTCCATGGTTGAATGACTCTTTAAAAGACCTTATGAAACAGAGAGACAAAGCCAAATCAGCAAAGTCAGGATCTGTGGAAGACAGACTAAAATATTGTCAATTGAGAAACCGAGTGACCAAACAGAATAAAAGAATGAAAAAGGAATATTATAAAAATAAAATAAATGCAGTGAAACTACATGGTAAAGAACTCTGGAGAACCTTGAATGAAATAATGGGGAGAAATAAAACTGGGAGCCCTTCTTTTGTTCAGTCGGATGGCAGGTTTTTGACTAAACCATTTGACATAGCCAATTATTTTAATGATTACTTTGTGAATAAGGTCGATGCACTAAGGCAGAATATGAGCAGCATGGATTCCAATACTCTCAAACTTATAAGTAACAATATAATAATTAACAAAAGTTGTTCATTTCAGTTTAACAGTGTGGATGAGAGTGAAGTAAGGAAATTGTTAAAAGCCCTTCCTGATTATGGCTCCGTAGGCACCGATAAGCTGGACAGTAAGGTACTTTGTCTCTCAGCCGACTACATTTCTAGTCCCATATGTCATATATTAAATAAATGTCTAATGGAAGGTATATATCCTAGTATTTGGAAAGAAGGAGAGAATAGTCCATTCACAAATACAAGATTACTTTGACTGTACACTAGATTTCAACATGCTTACAGACATCACTACTCCACTTGTTCTGCACTAACGCAAATGACAGACGACTGGCTAAAAGAGATAGATAATTCTAGGATAACAGGTGCAGTGTTACTGGATTTCAGCGCGGCATTTCATGTCATAGATCATGACCTTTTAATTAATAAACTACAACGTTATGGATTTAGATCAAGTGCAATCACATTTATGAAGAATTATCTTTTATGCAGAACACAAAGGGCGTATTACAATGGCAGCATGTCTAACAGTAAAGGGCTTAACTGTGGCCTGCCACAGGGCAGCTGTCTTGGACCTCTCCTGTACTCCATCTTCACAAATGACTTGCCATCTGTATTGCATAAAGCTAGTATACAAATGTACGGCGATGATTCCACACTGTATTACGCAGCAAATACAAGCGGCGAACTAGACCGAGTTCTATCTTTAGACCTAAACTTGGTCTATGATTGGATAAAACAAAATAAGTTGGTACTAAATATCTCAAAAACCAAATCCATTATTTTTGGATCTAGTCATAAGCTGTCATCTATGCCCACAATGAATCTCTACTTGGACAGTGAACCTATACAGCAGGTGGATAAGGTCACATTACTGGGACTAACTATAGACAATCAGCTGTCATGGGTCGAGCACATAGAAACAATTGTCAGGAAAATGGGAAATGGTATCTCCGTGGCAAAAAAATGCCTTCCGTATGTTCCGGCACACGTTCTGGGACAAGTAGTTAAATCTTTAAGTTTAAGCCACCTGGACTATTGCTCACCTGTATGGTCTTCTGCACCGAAAAGCATACTGCGGAAACTACAAATTGCCCAAAACAAGACTTGTGTTACACTGCCCCATGAGAACGAACACAGACAGCATGCATCATAAACTGTCATGGTTACCAGTAGAGAAAAGACTTGCCTTAAGCACAGCGACGTTCTTTAGTAACAGCATTTATTCTACTAAACCCGAGTTTTTATACAGTCAAATTACCAGATGCAGGGACGTTCACAGTCATTTCACTAGAACAGCAGGTGATGGCCAAATCATTTTAACTCTAAAAAACTAATGCCTTAAAAAAGACGGTCATTTACCGTGCCATCGCTCACTGGAATAGCAGCCCTCTTCACATCCGTCAATCCTCTAACAAATCCTCATTCAAATACCATCTAAGAATACATTACTTAAACAGCTGATCGATAGTCCAGTGTTGGTCATGTATGGTTTTCTTTGTTCCTTTTCCCTGATGATGGGCCTTGAGGCTAAACAAAAATTGTGGAACATTTGTGTATGAATTTGAAATCTGAAATTTATATATGTTTGAAAATTTTAGTGTTATTGGTGTAACACAAATGTGATGTTGTATATAGTATGTATGTGATAAATTAATGTACATGATTTCAGACCCCAGGAAGACTAGCTGGTGCCATTGGTATCAGCTAATAGGGATCCTTTTTAGATAAATAAATAAATAAACACAAACAAATTAATTGATCGAGGCAGCGGTAGACCAGCGGCTCCCGTATTCAGCAAGGTAAAATTACAGGTTTTTTCTATGGACTCTGGTGGCTTTGACTAGAGCATAGATGGATACAACGGCTTCAGTTCCCCATCAGAAAGGGGCTGTCTGACGGTAAGGTTAAGTGGTGAAAATATTCTTAATAGAGCGTACACTTAAACTGATATTTATTTTAGGTTTTGCTGCCCCCGTCCACAACAGTACATTGCTTTGCTCCCATGCTGATGCTCCTGTCTGCTTCTCAAAACTGGAGGCGTGCTGACCATCATCTACTGTAGGTAATACACTGGCTGTAGATAAGTACCTCATACAACCCCACTTCAAAACACCTGAACTATCCCTTTAATGTTAAAAAAGGTAAGTAAACAGGTAGACCATATCATGGCTATTTTTTTTTTACATACTATTCTATTACTTTTTATGGGTTTTTTTGCCACATACTATACTATGTTTTTTTATAATTTCTTTTTGGCATACTATACCATGACTTTTTTCTTTTTTTACATTTTTTGGACATACTGTAGTAGGACTATTTTATTAAAATACTATACTATGACTTTTTTATGATTTCTTCCGACATACTATACTATATATATATGTATATATATATATATATATATATATATATATATATACATACATACACACACATTTTCCCTGTTTTTTGTTTTTTTTAAATTGGGTGCCGTCCTAAATTAAATAATTGAATTGAATATAAGGGTGAATTGTTATTGCTGACTGTCATCACTCTCCTCCGTTTATGATTCATAATTTTGAGTTATTAATTATAGATCCATATTTTTATATTAAGTAATGATTGATTACTAATCCGCTCTGTGCAATAACGCTACATGACATACTATGACCTTTATGATGATTATCAAGAACTCTTTTCTAGAATCTATGAGTAAGAGGACTCACCAGTATCCTGTCGCTGTCTATGATGGTGTTGAGACGACGAGGGATCAGCTCATCTGTCCTGCAGAGACACGTTATAGATGTTAAAGAAATGCATTTTACTACCTGAGCCATGAGTAAAATGAATAAAGTCTTTGATAAGAACAATACACTTTTGTTGGCGTGATCTTGGCAT
This sequence comes from Sebastes umbrosus, assembly GCF_015220745.1. Taxonomy (NCBI): domain Eukaryota; kingdom Metazoa; phylum Chordata; class Actinopteri; order Perciformes; family Sebastidae; genus Sebastes; species Sebastes umbrosus. Next base: position 1,689,453 of record NC_051292.1, read on the forward strand.
GACCCCCCTCCGATCCTTCTGGTTACACCGTCTGCATTCATACAGAAGAAGACGAAGACGTGGATGAAGTCAGCGAAGGATGAACTCAGTCATCCTCAGAAGACTCTGCACTCTTCTGGGGAGAAAAGAAGAGAAGGAAGACATGAGATTTGCATCTCATTCACAAACATCTGAGCCTAAAACAACAACTATGATTACAGTTATAAAATAACTTCTACAAGTGTACTATGATAACACTATGATCATTTTAACCTGAGTAAAGTTTCATTAAGTACCATGAAAATCTATACTATGTACTATGACATTTTAAATTTAAAATCATAGTATAGTATGTCGAAAAAAAAGTCATAGTATAGTATGTCGAAAAAAGTCATACTATAGTATGTTGAAAAAACGTCATAGTATAGTATGTCGAAAAAAACGTCATAGTATAGTATGTTGAAAAAAAGTCATAGTATAGTATGTCGAAAAAAAAGTCATAGTATAGTATGTCGAAAAAAGTCATAGTATAGTATGTCGAAAAAAACGTCATAGTATAGTATGTTGAAAAAACATCATAGTATAGTATGTCGAAAAAAACGTCATACTATAGTATGTTGAAAAAACGTCATAGTATAGTATGTCGAAAAAAACATAGTATAGTATGTCGAAAAAAACGTCATAGTATAGTATGTTGAAAAAAAGTCATAGAATAGTATGTCGAAAAAAAAGTCATAGTATAGTATGTCGAAAAAAAACGTCATAGTATAGTATGTTGAAAAAAACGTCATAGTATAGTATGTTGAAAAAACGTCATAGTATAGTATGTCGAAAAAAACGTCATAGTATAGTTTGTCGAAAAAAACGTCATACTATAGTATGTTGAAAAAATGTCATAGTATAGTATGTCGAAAAAAACGTCATAGTATAGTATGTCGAAAAAAACGTCATAGTATAGTATGTTGAAAAAAAGTCATAGTATAGTATGTCGAAAAAAACGTCATAGTATAGTATGTCGAAAAAAACGTCATAGTATAGTATGTCGAAAAAAAAGTCATACTATAGTATGTCGAAAAAAACGTCATAGTATAGTATGTCGAAAAAAAAGTCATACTATAGTATGTTGAAAAAAACGTCATAGTATAGTATGTCGAAAAAAACGTCATAGTATAGTATGTTGAAAAAAAGTCATAGTATAGTATGTCGAAAAAAACGTCATAGTATAGTATGTCGAAAAAAAAGTCATACTATAGTATGTTGAAAAAAACGTCATAGTATAGTATGTCGAAAAAAACGTCATACTATAGTATGTCGAAAAAAACGTCATAGTATAGTATGTCGAAAAAAACGTCATAGTATAGTATGTCGAAAAAAAGTCATAGTATAGTATGTCGAAAAAAAGTCATAGTATAGTATGTTGAAAAAAACGTCATAGTATAGTATGTCGAAAAAAACGTCATAGTATAGTATGTCGAAAAAAACGTCATAGTATAGTATGTCGAAAAAAAGTCATAGTATAGTATGTCGAAAAAAGTCATACTATAGTATGTTGAAAAAAAGTCATAGTATAGTATATCGAAAAAAACGTCATAGTATAGTATGTCGAAAAAAACGTCATAGTATAGTATGTTGAAAAAAACGTCATAGTATAGTATGTTGAAAAAAACGTCATAGTATAGTATGTCGAAAAAAAAGTCATAGTATAGTATGTCGAAAAAAACGTCATAGTATAGTATGTTGAAAAAAAGTCATAGTATAGTATGTCGAAAAAAAGTCATAGTATAGTATATTCATTTTAAAAATGTCATACTATAGTATGTCGAAAAAATGTTCGTCACCATCTCGTGTCACTCAGTGTAGAGGCTAGAGGAGGAGGCATGTTCGCCTAGATGTTCACCTATTCTGACATCCTTCCTCTGTAAACATCGACTCAGTGGCTGTAAAACATCACCAGTCCTCTCCTCACCCTCCCGTCATGTGCATGGACATGTTAAGCCGAACTCCCCAACTGAACGGCGCCCTGGGCAGTCGGTGGTGGCAGCAGTCGACAGGTAATAGGGATTGAGAGCTGCATGCATCAAAACTAATTACCTTAAATAGCCCCAGTCTCAGGCTTATTTTTCCAGTCCATGTCTCTCCAATTTGACAGCTGGCAAAGGTAGCTGCAGCAGTGAGGTGCTGCGTGAGACTTTTCATCCCATTAATTAATTGTAGGGGAACTAAACCGTGAAAGGCTACAGACGGGAACTTTAGTAGCAACTCTCTTGGCGGGTGTGGTATGACAGCCACCGAGGGGAAGTACACATTAATAACGCCAGGTGCAAAAAGGAAACTAAAAAAACAATGTACTGCATCAGTTTTGGGTGGTTTAACTTTATTTGAGGCCGAGCTGAACATGAAGCTATCAAAGAATTCCATCAAATACTTTTAATAAAGTGGATAAAAGCTGCTTGTTTTTAAGTCAGAAAATGGTTTTGTTTGAAGAACAGGAAAGAAGAAATCACTATAAAGGGGACAAAAAAGGCAAAATATTAGCCTAAAAGAGAAAAAGGAAAGAAGGGGTGCTCTGTGCTCAAATGATTTGGAATCAGATACTACAACCTTGTTAGCATCGAAGCTTATTTCCATATTAACGACCCCTTCAGAACCTTCAAAGTAATGAATAATTGACAACAAATGAAATGTTTTGATTGTCGTCAGCGCCTGGCGTGTTTAATGTTTCATATGTTGGTTCTGAGCTAATTATGGAGATGGCACATTCGTCAGAAATATGTCCCCCTCACAACCCCTGCGACCCTCCCACCGTCCTCCACAGATGCCCGTGTGTTTCCAGACAGGAGAGGGAGGGGGGGACAACTACAGGCCCAGTTGTAATTACCAGTGCTTACAGGCATTGTTTGGCCACAGAAACACCAGATATTACAACCTCTGAGGAAGGAGGCTGGACACAATTCAACTTCAAAGTAAAATTCATATTACTTTGATTTTAAAGATACTAATGAAATTCACAGGTGGTCCATAACTGACAAACATCGAGGTATCCTCTCAAATGGACCACCAGGAAAAAGGAAAAAGTCATAGTATAGTATGTCATAAAATGGTCTTCGCATAACAGTCATAGTATGTTATAAAAAGTCTAGAATAGTATGTCGTAAAAAAAGTCATAGTATAGTATGTCGTAAAAAAGTCATAGTATAGTATGTCGTGAAAAAATCATGGTATAGTATGTCATAAAAAAGTCATGGTATAGTATGTCGTAAAAAAATCATAGTATAGTATGTCGTAAAAAGTCATAGTATAGTATGTCGTAAAAAGTCATGGTATAGTATGTCGTGAAAAAGTATTAGTATTGTATGTCGTAAAAAGTCATAGTATAGTATGTCGTAAAAAGTCATGGTATAGTATGTCATAAAAAAATCATAGTATAGTATGTCGTAAAAAGTCATGGTATAGTATGTCGTGAAAAAGTATTAGTATAGTATGTCGTAAAAAAGTATTAGTATTGTATGTCGTAAAAAGTCATAGTATAGTATGTCGTAAAAAGTCATGGTATAGTATGTCGTAAAAAGTCATGGTATAGTATGTCGTAAAAAGTCATGGTATAGTATGTCATAAAAAAATCATAGTATAGTATGTCGTAAAAAGTCATAGTATAGTATGTCGTGAAAAAGTCATGGTATAGTATGTCGTAAAAAAGTATTAGTATTGTATGTCATAAAAAATAACTTTTCTATTTAAAAATTAATTAGATTTTAAAGATACGAATCAAATTCCCAAATGGTCCATACCTGACAAACATGGAGGTATCCTCTCACATGGACCACCAGGAAAAAGGAAACGAGGCCGACCAAAGATCCCGTGGCGAAGAACGACGGAGGCTGAGCTGCTGGAGATGGGTCTCTCACGGGGCGATGCACTTTGGACTTCTTGCGTCTTCGTTGCCTCAGAAAGTCAACATGGTTTGCTGTTGGTCAACGAGACAAACTCACATGTCAAAGCTCATCAGACTTGATCTCCATCTATCCTTTAATTTCTGAGCTAAACTTTTCAGAAGCAGTTAGTTGTTGATGAACTTTTTTTGGCCGCCCGCTCGTCTCTCTGATGCACCTTGACAAGACGACAGACAAACCGGGGCTGACAGAGGTCATGTGTGTCAGACAGAGAGACAGCTGGAGCGTGTGTGGGTGCTATATTTGGTTGTGTTTGTGTGTACTACAAGTGTTTGTTTGTGTGAGTTTAAGTATTTATCTATACACTTTCCTCTGCGTGTGTCTGTGTGTATGTGTGTGTTTGCAGTTGTCATGGTCCAGTCAGGTCGGAGTATCCTGAAGACACTGTCAGGCAGGATTGATTTTCTCTTTCCCGATCCGTGGAAGCATTCCTGTAACACAGCTGACCCCCCGAGTTGCGTTACCTTGTCATTTTGCGACACGGATCAAAGTGAAGACGAGCTGGAAATAGCCGCGCACGGCGACCTTGAACTCTGAGGAGGCGGAGGAGTGACAGGAGCTCTGAAACACACACATTCACACAGGTTCAAGCATATACAGAGGATTATATTTAACTAATATTAGAGATATCGCTCACTTTCAAATAATCCAATAAAGTTTCATAAGCCGAAAGGTTCTCAAGTTACGCAGGAGCCAAGTCAGGTATGTTTTTGTTATTTCATCTTTCTACAAAATACACCAGAAATAAATACTGACAGAAACAACCTTACTGAATACTAACACAATATTTGCTCTGGAGACCTTCACATCTAAACATTTGAACCAGCAGGCAGATTTAGAAACACACGTGCATGAATGTGTTGAAAAAAAACATGCAAAATGCTGCAAAAAACAGGTTTAGAAGAAATAAACAGGATTTCTTGTTTTGATGCCGTGCAGCTTTAAAATCATTTATTGTAACTTCCTGCCAGCAGCCAGTAGAGGGCAGAACAGCACCAGGAAACACATGAATCCATCTCAACCAGCAGCAGCAGCATCATCCAAACACTAATTCAATCCTGAGTCACAAACACACACATGACCTTTAACCCTGACCAGGTAGAGTTAACAGCTAAAAGGTCTGGGTCATTCCCTTTTACATATTTAACTGACTGAGCGAAGACGATCATTTGACAGATTGTTTCCTACAATAATCCTGAAGATAACAGCCTCTCATATCACATACTGACTGAAGAAAATCTGACTTGTGAGTCCTGATCTTAAAGGTTTTAGCTGCTAAACCAAAACAAATGATTAATATTCTCCCCAAAAAAGCTCAATTTGAACCATAAAAAGCCTGATTTCTTTTCTTTGCTTGCCTTAATTTGATAAAAATGTTGAAACAAGAGTCAAGTCTGAGTAAAAGTAAGGACCTTTTCTCTTCGTCACTGTATTGAATAAATTATTCTAAGGTCATATTAAGCTAAACTAAAAATCATCTATGTTATGTTTTTTTATTATTATTATTTTGTCTATTCAAATGATTTTCTTTGCAGCCTGTTTTTTATCCTGTCAACACTATTATTAAATAATAATCATTACAAAAAGGTCACATACAATATGAAAACCTGGCCTCAACCCTATCCATTACCTTTGGGATGAACTGGAACAAACCAGAAAAGATCAGGCTGTTATAGCAACACCAGGAATGAGATGCTCAACAATCACAAACGGCTGCAACGTTTGGGTGTCCACACACTTTTGGCCATCTGCACTACTGCACACACACCTCTACACACAACGAACAGCGATGTCCGTCTGAGAATAACTTATAATTAATGTTGAATATCTTTGTTTCATGGGATATTTTGGGATTTATAAATTATTATTATAACACTCATATATAAAAAGAAAAACCCCAAATTAAGCATTCAAATACTGATTTGGAGGTCGATATTACCATGGCAACGGTCGAAGCGTCGAAGCATTCGGGTCAGACGTTTTGTTCAGGAAGACAATCTCCCCAAGTGAACACCACTTTTATGATTTTTGACAATTTCCAGAAGTAAACGTTAACGTTAGGCTATAAACGAGCTACACCACGGTCGCAAGATTAAATGCAACAATTAACAAGAACGCAGTTTAAAGTTGCACTTTTAAAACTTGAATTTAATGGCGGTTTCAATCAATTACCATTGAGCTCAAATATGTTGCAAAAAGGGCGAGCGCTGAAAAATGTTTTTACATTTTTATTTGTATTAAATCATTAGCAACAGCTGCTAACACAAGAGACTTGATACGCCTCCTTTATTTTGCTTAAATTAACCAGCCTAAAGCTGAAATCGCGTCACAACACGTGGGTCATTTTGAGCGATTGTTGCATTGTAGTCTTTTTTGCATTTTATACTTTTCTGAGACCATGTTCCACCCGTGAAATGAGCCCTTCACAAGACTGAATAGGCATACCTGAAGGATCCAAAGAGCACCTGTACTGTATGTGATTACCACAAAGACCCAGCAGCGTTTATACTCCCATTGTCTTCCTGAAATCTTACATTTTAACCCCTTAAAACTCCGCCGGCGAGCCCGGCTGCTATTCTGTCTTTCAGAGGTTGTTGCGGGCTGAGTTCCCTTTACGTCTGATATACCCACTTTCTGATAACATTAGGCTATAAATGAACTACACCACGGTTGCACGAGTATACACGACGAGGCGGTAAAGAAGGACGAGTCGGCGTGATGACGTTTAGTCGTCTCATTTAGCCACTAGGACACATAAAGGCTTCAAAATACACAAGTGGGGCATTTATTGATGTATTTTATGTCATCTTTTTTTATTTTATATTCAGCTTGTGTTAACCACAGACCTTATTTCAGGCATCTCACTAAAAACCCATTCAAAAAACCCACTGACTTCCAGACGTGGGAACCGGATGTGCTACAATGCAAATTCCTTTCTGGGGTTTAGAACTCTATAGTCTCATTTCACAATCCAACTGAATTGTCTCTCTCCAGATCAGGTGATCACACTACGCTGGGAGTCGTGTCATCTGGTCCACCACCCTCCTCTTATCAACACACACACACACACACACACACACACACACACACACGCACAGAGCGAGTGAGAGAGTGCTGAGGCCCAGCTGGGCGAGCTAGCTGCTCTCTCTCTCTCTCTCAGAGCTATTTGGTTGGTTATGGATCCCTGAGGGACGCCACTGCCTCCTGTGAGCATAGGATCCATGCCAGGCCCTCGGTTGAACCATGTGTGTGTGTGTGTGTGTGTGTGTGTGTGCGTGTGTGTGTGTGTGTGTGTGAGACAGATACTCTGGCTGGCACTTTCCCAAACATGCGCCAAAAGACAACACAGTGAAGATGTGTGTGTGGCTTCTGTTGAGATGTTTAAGGTATTTAAAGAATCCTGAAATTAATCATCTTGCGATTTGTCAACATCCTCCAGAAGAAGCTGCTGTTTCAAAGTTGGACCGATAATAAATGAACAGGTTTCAAAACTCAGGACCAATCCTGAAAGTTAGTATTTCTACATCTGAAAATGACAGTCGACTGAAAAAAAATCAATATTTTTAATTATTTCAAACATCAACTTTGAGGTTAAATAAAAGAAAACTATGTTGTTTGTCGTAATCTGACGCGATTGATATAAACACCATCTTTTTGCTGAATTTCATTTATAATTAAAACATATAAAATCATGTTTTGACTTTTCAAAGCATCGTTTCCATGGAACTTATTCAGTAGCGAGACTCGCTGCCTTTAAATCAATCAATTAGAAAACAACCTCCACTATTTGACAGCATCTTTTAGGTTTTTCAGACTGTTTGACCGAGCTGGAACCTGAATCATATTATTATTATTATTATTATTATTATTAGTTACATTCGACCACAGATGACTGGTATATGTACATTTACTCAATCACTGTACTTTAGTACAACTTTGAGGTAGAAGTTTTATATTTTATTCTACTTTACACTTTTACTCCAATCTAACTGAGAGGGAACTATTGTGATTTTTACACTACATTTATTTCATTTATTTATATATTTATATATTTATGTACTTTGCTATGCATACGGAGCATCTTTGGTACAAAACTTTCCAATCTGATTTTAAATTATTTAAAGTATAACACAACGCTGCAGATTAAACTACCAAAACGCACATAAAGTACAACAGAAATTGCTTTCACGTTAGTGCATGATTAAAAATAAACCCAATAATATAGAATGTAATAATAAACAGTATGATAGTTGCTTTTAAGCACTTTTACTTGCAATGTAGTATTTTTACAATGCGTTAATATTTGTACATCACTATCTGATATTTAATAAAAGCCATTATCAGCTCTCTAATCCTAGTTTATTTACATTTTTATTAAGTTATCATTCATTATTACTTACTGATTTATTGCCTTCACTCAACAGTTGTTCTTTTTCTCTTATAAAGCACCAAATATCTCTAGTAGATGCAACACTTTTTATTATTTTTTTGTTAATTTTACATTTTCTTGTTGTTTTTTTGTTGTTTTTTTTAACTTGTTGCTGTATGCACTTTAATGTGAATTTAATTGACTTGTCATTGACAAGGTAGGCGCTTCTCTCGAGAATAAAATCAACGTAAGCAGTATAGTTTCTCTGTTTTACTTTTGTCGTCAAATGCTTCGGTTTAAAGCTGTTTTTCATATTTCCTAAAAAGTCGACACATTTGGAGTTATACGGTGTTCCCTCCAGAGCAGATCCTGTGTGTTTTGGCATTCGGACCTCTTCTCCTCCCTTTACATATTTCTTCACTTTCCCACAGAACAAACCTGACAGACTCGGATGCAAATGCTGTTGTTCATCCCCGTTTTAATTGTGTGTCGATCCTGCAGCTTTGGCGTTTTGCATATGTAATAAAACTACTTTTCTTTTCACCCTCTGAGCTCTTAGTTTCAGTTTCTGCCTCGCCTTTTCTGGCTCCAACAACTTTGTTCCATTTCTCATTCTCTGGCATAATTACGGCTTTATAGCATTCTCCACTGCTCGGGCATGCTGTAGATATTTCTCTCCCCCCTTCCTTTTTTTGTCTTTTTTGGTTTGGCTCTCATTAATAATTCACAGAGAGAGAATGGGAAATTTTAGTGCAATTTGCAGCTGCTGAATCCCAGTTATTGTTTTGCAGGGTGTTGCACAGAGAGAGAAAACCTCGGACGGAGGCTTTGTAGTCCTGAATGTAATTTGGCTGCGTCTCTCTGACAGGCCACACATCATTAGGGGGGTGAAGGAGATGTGGGGGGGTAACGGCTACGTCCAGCCAGTCAAACACACTGTCCTCATCTGTCGCTCCAAACCCCAGACGCTCTGTGTTTCCGTAATGCTTTTAGATGCTGTTTGTTCATATTTATGCCTCATAACTATCTATGTTTTATTCCGTTTGTTTGCATTCGACCAGGCAGTTGCTGAATTATTCAGAGCGGGCCGAGCGGCTTCGAAAAGATGACAAAGACGACGGGAAACTTTTGGCCGCTTTTCTTTCAGAATGCGAGACCAGACGCTTGTTGAAAGAGGAACACGTTTTTGTAGGGCATCCTGTTGGCTGCGTGGTTAAGAAACATACACTATAGGTGTAACTACATGACATACCGCTCTCTCAGCCCCATGTGTCCTGGGTGTCTCCAAACTGTCAACTAGCTCATAAACGTGAATAATAAAAGTGAAAAATGTAATGTTTTCAGATGCACATTTTTGCAAAAATATGTTCCCAATCCGGAAATAGCAAAAATATAAAATGTAATGAGTCAAAATGTGCGTGGCTATAAACCAACAGCTATCTGCATGTCGGATGTTTAAACTACAAAGAGAGCTTGTTTCTGAAATGAGCACTTTTCAAGAAGAGAATAATAAAGTAGAGCTGCATCGACTGGCCGATAATCGATTAAGTCATTTTTCAAAGCAAAAATGCAAAACAATTTGACGGCTGCAGGCTCTGAAATCTGAGAATTTGCTGCTTTTCATTGTCTTTTATTATAATAAAACGATTCTCTTTGGATTTTGGACTGATGGTTGGAAAAAGCAAGACATTTAATGAGATTACTGCGGGCTGTAGGAAACTGTGAGCGGCATTTTACACTGTTTTCTAATGTTTTTCCAGACAATGATTAATGATCAATTGATTCATTTATTAATGGAGAAAAAAACCTGCAAATTAATAATTACTGACAATAATCAGTGGTTGTAACCTTAGAGAAGGAAACGGAAAAGGAAACTTTAATTTCCAAACAATTAACAAGAAAGCAGTTTAAAGTTGCACTTTTAAAACCGGTTCAAATCGGACACACATTTCTGTGATGAGCTGATTTTAAAAAGGAGCACTTTTTCAGCAGACCTGAGTTCAGTTTTTACAAATATTAATCTGCAAATACCTAAAACGTGAATTCTACCCAGTGAATCTTCACTTTTACGCTACAAAACGGAAGCTATTCTAAGTTTTCAGATGTAGAATAACTTCACTGTACATTTAAGTCCTTAAATTAAATCTTAACCTTTTCTTACCCACCTCCACTCGAGTCCTGTTTGCCTGCTGATTTCTTGTGCCAGGATATTCCTCTCAACTTTAGATACCTGTGAAGAGAACAAACTTGACATCAGACAGTTTTACACACTCAAATGTATTCTAGCTGTTATATATCCATATTTATATGATTCTAATGTTTTTGCATCGGTTTTCTGCGCAGGATTCAACATTAAACATTTCTTCTATACCTTCATCTTTTGCATACAACTTATTGAACTAATTCCTCCATCTTTCCTCATAAAAATTGTTTATCTTGTGTAGCTTGCCAGTAAAACTGGTTGTGATTTGCATGTTCGTGCATGACTGTGTGTGTGTGAAGGCACCAAGCACCAAGAGAAGAGTCCAGGGGCATCAGGGCTCGGAGGAAAACGGAAAAAAAAAGATAAGAAATCAAAACCTCTCTTTTTCCTTCTCTCTCTCTCCTGGCCTATTTTGCGCAGAGTATCTCATAACCGGAGAGTTTAGGGCTGTTTAATGCTAGGTGACACAGCAGTGTCCTGCAGTCTTTTCTTTCTTAATCCCTGGCATCTTCGGTAAAAGATCTCTCAGAAGAAACAGCGCTCGTTTCTGGCATCCAGCCGCCGGAGGGAAGGGGAGATTGTCAGGGCGCATTTCTTCTCTGCTCGCCAGCCATTCCTCAGGAGGGTTGTGTGTGTGTGTTTGTGTGTGTGTGGATAAATCTCCCCCTTTTTTTGGTGAGTTAGGTAAACTGAGGGGAAGGAGGGAAGGAGGAGGAGAGGTGGCAGCTTTCCCCCTTGGAGAACAATTCCACCTTAAGCTCTTTTTGGAAATTACAGGAATGTTTCTCTTGTATTGCTCTTGTCACCTTGCCTCCAACATGGCCGCAAACAAGCTGAAGTGAAACTCACTGATGCGTTTGTGGAGGAAGGAGGAAGAAAGGGAGGAGGAGGAGGAGGAGGAGGAGGAGGAGGAGGAGGAGGATGCCCGGCGGGCTGGTGTTTCGTGTCATCCTCTGATAGCGGGTTTGGTTTGGCCGGAGGAGGTTTGTGCAGAGGGATGCTGAACGCGAGGCTGACTGTGTGTCCAGTAATCTCAGTGACCTCGCTGCCCAGCCGGCGAGGAGGGAACTCAGCGTGCACTCTCCTCTCTCTGCTGGTCATTTAGTGGAGCTGAGATGGACTCTACTCCACCATTTCAACGCTGTGTTTAGTCACATAGTCACACATTTAATCATTTACAGTAGCTGATTAAGCAAATCAAAACATGTACTTTTTATTATAATTAATAACACATTTCGTATCTGTTCACCTTAAAGGGAGATTTGTCAAGTATTTAATACTCTTATCAACATGGGAGGGGGCAAATATGCTGCTTTATGCAAATGTGTGTATATATTTAGTATTGAAAATCAGTTAACAACACAAAACAATGACAGATATTGTCCAGAAACCCTCACAGGTACTGCATTTAACATAACAAATATGCTCCAATCATAACATGGCAAACTGCAGCCCAACAGGCAACAACAGCTGTCAGTGTGTCAGTGTGCTGACTTGACTATGACTTGCCCCAAACTGCATCTGATTATCATAAAGTGGGCATGTCTGATAATTTTTTACCAAGTTGCTGGTGTTCGATTTATTATTTTCATAATAAATAATTCAGTAAATTTATATTTATGTATTTATTTGTTACATTTAGTTTTACAAAATAAGAAAAGCAATGTTAAAGTCAAGCCTGATGTTGTCTTACACATAAAAGAATGATCCCAGTCACTAACACAGTGAGGCATGCAGCTGATTAATTAAACACTGGTATCGGGACGGTACTCGGTATCGGCTGATACTCAACGCCCAGGTATCGCCATCGGTATCAGGACTGAAGAAGTCGAATCGGTGCATCCCTAGCTTGTAATTGCAATTCTTATTTTTTTGTCTAACTGGACAATATGAACATAAATCAATAAAGCAAATTAAAGTATTAATATGCCTGGATTTCCACTTAAGGAAAACACCATTTTACAGGATTAAGAAGATATATTTATTTATAAAAAACATTTTTAAAACTTATGCAGCAGGTTGCTTCTGAAAGGACACAGATCTTAATATGTGGAGTGATGATGTAATAACACAATGTAACGTCATCTGGGCGGTAACATTTGTTAACTGCTGAGTAATAATAATGATTATCCTGCACAAATAACCCTCATCAGTATGATTAAATGATGAGGTCATCTGTTAAAAATGCTGTGTGAGGTCATAACTGATGTTTAATTACCTTTAAATCTTATTACAGGAGCATCTTTATTACATTTTTGACCTATTTAAAGATTCTTTTTTTGTCAAATTTATTACAATGTTAGTTTTTACAGTGTATTTCCAGCTTGCTTTCATTATACAAAGTAAAGGAAGCCAAATAAAAAGCATGGTGGTTTGGTGCACTTACTCCTCCAGAGTGGAAAACACACATAAGAGTAAGTCGCCTTTCTGCAACAGCAGATAAGGACGAGGTCGACCCCCATACGTCCCATCTACAAGGAAACCGGCCTTCCAGGAAACCAGAGTTTTCCCCAATCAAAAGTTCCATTAACCTGGAGCACCGGGAGCTAATTGAGAGCGGGAGAGGGTGAGATATATCACCGTGTCATTTCAGCCGCACGGCTCGCCAACGTGCCGGCGTCAGCAGACGTCATACGGTGACACGTCTGACATATTTGTAATTATCTGGGATAATAAGAAACGAAATACGGCAACAAAACAGCCGAGCTGAGGGTGATAGTTTTGGCAGGAAGTGGACTCCTCGAGGAAAAGACAATGAGCAGGAAGATTCCTCCAACCTTTGATAACCCAGATCATGTTTTAAGCATTAGGAGACGCATAAGTAGCGGAGAGAAAAAAATCCACAAATCTGCATTACTGTTTTGAAGATTTATGAATCTCAACTTCACACATGCTCTTTGGTGGTGGGAGATCACGAGTTCATTATGTTTTGCACCGTTTTTTGATGGTTGTGTTTCTCTTATCTCCTTGAGAGGGTGAAAGATATTCTAATCTGTCGCCCCAATAGCCTTAAGCCCTGGTACGGCGAGTGGGCCAACTTTTGTTCCACATAATCCCTCCACCCCAGCGAGGGGAGGTCATGTTTGTCAAAATGTGGCAAAGTGAACATGGAAAATATTCCCTCCTCCTCCTCCTTCTTCCCTGGCTTAATTTGGAATTAAAAATGCATGCGATTTTGAACTTTAGATCTCTGGAGAGAGCCGTAAACAAGTATGAAATTAAGTGTCTTTTGAAATGCTGCGGCAGGGACGTGAACCGAATTGAGGCGCTCACATTATTCAGCTGTCAGAAGGGCGGGCGGGTGACCAGAGTGGCCTCTCGAGTCAAATCACTCACAGTTGGTCCATATTGAGTCAAACAAAAAGGACTGCAGGAACACGTCTGTGAAACCTGCAGATTTCAACACAGACTGAAAGAATTGATTGGTGTAAATATGAATAACTCTGGCCTCATCTTTAAGAGTTTAGGTGTGTTTTCATCATCACTAACTGCCCTCGTAAAACCATTAAAAATGTATAAAAATGTTTGAAAATATATAATGAATCAAGGTGAGGTATTAACAGAATACCTATATGTACGACGGCATGTTGGGGCCATGGTAGGTAGCCAGGCGAGGAGGGTAATATTCAGAGAAAAACATGAATTTCTGAGATTAAAATCATAAATATACAAGAAAAAAAAATTAAATTTCTCTGAGATTATTAAATCATACATTTGCGAGAAAAAAACTCACAAATTTAGGAGAAAAAAACTAAAATATTCTGAGATTATAAAGTCATAAATTAACAAGATAAAATACGAATTTACGAGAAAAATAATATAATAAGATTATAAAGTCACATTTTTACAAGAAAAAAACTCAAAAATTTATGAGAAAAAACCTGAATATTCTGAGATTATAAAGTCTTTGTGAGAAAAAAACAAAAATTTAAAAGAAAAACTTGAATATTCTGAGATTATGAATCCGTAAATTTGCACGAAAAAAAGCTCACAAATTTACGAGAAAAAAACTTGAATATTCTGAGATTATTAAATCATAAATTTGCGAGAGAAAAAATAAAAAATTTACAAGAAAAAAATTTAAGACTCTTAGATTATAAAGTCATAAATATGCAAGAAAAATTCGAAGATAAATATCACAAATTTATGAGAGACAAAACTTGGAAAAATAGTCTTTATTTTGTCAATGAACAACCTCAATTCACGTAGTTGGATTAAACTCATCACACGACAGACGCCACCGTTAAACACAGTGGTAACATGAGCCGGCGAGTGCAAAACATATTAATTATATTAGTATTTATGCATGTTCATAAAAGAACACAGAAAGAACATAAATGAAAATGTGTATATGTATCTTTCAGGACCTTTAAGAAGGCCATCCATACCATAATAAGACTACTTTTGGAGCAATGAAATTCAGACTGCGGCTGGCGTTACCATGTTTTTTTTTCAGTGTTCAACACTACATTTCCTTCTCCTTCTTCTCTCCGTCTGTGATCTTGTCCCAATATTTACACCTTTTTATGAGCTCCGCTGCTCTTTGCTCATTAACAGCAGCAACATTTGTCCCTCTTTAATAGCGGGTCGTGCAGAGGTCACGCGGCACCTTAAGTAAAAGACGACGCATCCTGTTCTCCCTCAGGCCGCCGAGAGCGAGTTGTTAAGCAAATCTGCATCGTAATAGGCGATTAGTATTCATTTTCTGTGTCCTATTTCTACACACTGAATCCTTGTGTGACTTCATAGTGATTAGGGTTTCTCTCTAAAAAAAGGACTTCAACATTTACAGGTTCTTTAGCAAAAAGCCTCAGTAATACCTCCAACATCCAGAGGTTCAGTCATGATTTAAAGGACTTTAAAGTGGCTCTCTTAACCCTGATTAAACAGTGTACAGCCCCTCTGTGCTCACACAGCTCTCCTGCCAACAACACACGTCTACAGCTGTGAGCTCAGCCTGCAGGACGCAACAGCGTATTCGATTACATTACATCTCAGGTATTCAGCTGAAGCTCCCGTCCAGAGACACTTAAAGCTGCTGCAACAGTGAGATATGCTCACATTTCTGGAATGTAAACCGTGAAAGCGACGCAGTAAGAGACCTACGAGGGTCAGAGGTCATGGTATGCTGCTTTATGCAAACGTATGTATATATTTATTATTGTAAATCAATTAACAACACAAAACAATGACAGATATTGTCCAGAAACCCTCACAGGTACTGCATTTAGCATAAAACAATATGCTCCAATCAGAACATGGCAAACTGCAGCCCAACAGGCAACAACAGCTGTCAGTGTGTCAGTGTGTCGACTTGACTATGACTTGCCCCCAAACTGCATGTGATTATCATAAAGTGGGCATGTCTGTAAAGGGGAGACTCGTGGGTACCCATAGAACCCATTTTCATTCACATATCTGGAGGTCAGAGGTCAAGGGACCCCTTTGAATATGGCCATGACAGTTTTTCCTCGCCAAAATTTAGGGTAAGTTTGGAGCGTTATTTAACCTCCATCATGACAAGCTAGTATGACATGGTTGGTACCGATGGAATCTTTAGGTTTTTTAGTTTCATATGATACCAGTATCTTCACTCTACCTTTAAAACGGAGCCCGCTACAATATGATAAATACAGCCTGATACAACATGAAAATTGCAAGTTGCACTAATGCGTTAAAGAAATTAGTGGCGTTAAAATGAATTTGCGTTAACTTTGACAGCTCTAATAGTTTTGCAACGGAAGAGACTGAAGAGGGAAAAATCACTCTTTAATTTAACTACTCACAACTCAGACCTTGTTGTACAGATTCTACGTACAAGCAAAAACAGCTTGTGAACCACTGAATCATACTGTTACATTGATCAATGCACAATGAGCAGAACGGTAGAAAAAGCTCACATTCTTGCATTGTCGACATCACAATCAACCAGCAGTCAGGCTTGCAGGGACAGGAAGTGTCTTACAGTTGAACATCCTGCAGTAAACCTGCTGTTATTGTGATCCAGGCGCTTTGCTCAGCACAGAGTGGGCTTTAACAAACAACTAAACTTTGTGACCTCGGCGGTGGAGGCCACGAGGCGGCGGAGCGAGCAGCTGAACTGCTGCAGTCATCTATTGGAGCAGCAGACAGCTTGACCAGGGGAGCAACCCCCGGATGACGGATGGCGCGCGGCCGGAAACGAGCGCCTTTATCAGGCCGCATTATCCTCCAGCAGCCGATCCAGACAGGCCAGATTTTTATCGAACTGTATTGGATTTAGTAATTTCCTTTTCCAAGACAAATGGATTGAGATACTGAGGGGGGAGGGGGGCTTATTGTCTGCAACCCTGGGGTGATTATTACTTATGATCCATTTAGTATTTCGGGCTTGTCCCAACACGTGCTGGTTATTCCTCTCAGTCCACCTTTCTGCTGCACAGTGGAGTTAATACTCGCTCATACTGTGCAGCTTTAACTTAGTGAAATGAGCTTTAACTCGATGCAGATCACGTGTTGTTGACATGAACAATCTGCTTCACAAAAAGTGGATTTTGTTTTGTTCATGATGTTAAAACAGACGGTACAGTTTGGGCGTCACAGATCAGTAAGTACTTTTACTTAAGTACAATTTTGAGGTACTTTACATGAATAATTTCATTTTATGCTTTTATAATTCTACTCCACTACATTTCACAGGGAAATATTGCACTTTTTACTCCATTACATTTATTTGACAGACATACTTTCAAAAAAACAAACATATGATCAGTTTATAAAATATAATTAAACCAGTGGCTGCTCTAGTTTTGCCCAACACATTTTCCAACTAGTTTCATTTAAATAACTGCATTAGTAACTCGGAGCAAAGTTGTTGTTGCACCTAGAAGAATAAATAGTAAAAAGACATGTGGGAACCGGCTATTTTCTAAACACGTGTGCCAACGACAATCAGCAATATGTCTCGCATATGGTATGACGTTATTTACTGTGTATTTCTTGCGTGTGTTTTCGTGACAAAACGTAGTTTGGAGACCTCATCGGAGATCCCTCCTGGTGAAAGATCTTGTAGTGTGAAAACCACGATGACTTCAAGACTTCAAGACAGTAAGTTGTGCAGTGGGACCAGTACGGAGAGCTGACCACTTTGAGAGTCGTGTAGTGTGAACTTTGCTTTAGTTTAGATTAAAAAACATGGGAAAATATAGTCCTTTAAATATTAAATACATTAGATACAACTTAGTGAAGAGATAAATCTATCTACTCGTCCTCAAACCAAACCTGACCTCAATTAGATATCAGTGCTACCTGTTTAACTAGCAGCCATTTAAAGTTCCTCACTGATGTACCTGCAGCAGTGTTCTGCTGATGTGAACGGGGCACTTTACACACCGCCAGTGGAGCCTCATACAGTAACAGCGCCATTAGGATTAAAGCGTTCACCAAGTGGCATATGTTCTGTTCTCCCACCCCCCCCTCCACTCCCTCTCTGTGTGAACATGTGTGTACAAATCCCACGGCTGCGAACACACAGACGGGGGAAGCACCTTGTGCCGATGAAAGCTGTGTCAGGTAATTTCACACTCTCACACGCGTGCAGTCATGTCGGCCTCCCCCGAGCTAACTCATTACCTGTCTCAGCCGCCGAGCGTGCACAGGATGAACCTTCTGGAGACGCTGGCGTTAAACAAGCTGCGCAGGTGGGGGGGGGGATTTGTGGTACTAAACGTGGCGGTGAAAAGCGACAGTGATGTAGAGAACACTCTGAAACGGTTCATCCTTATCCTGAGGGGCTCTTTGGGGTGAAAAACCGGAAAAAATGCGCTGTGACAGACCTGGTACCCTCAAACAGAGGCTAACCCGCGCAGGCAGCTCCACGCACCTTGTAGCGACGATGACAACGACGCAAACAAGAGCGAGGCTGAGGGGGTCGAGGTTCACCTTCTGCAGGCTCAGGAAGAGCAGAGAGGGGAGAAATCGAGGGCCAGGGCCCCGCCAGCTGTCTTTCTCCCTCTGTTTTGGCTCTCTGACAAACGCCTCCCCCCCTCCAACGCCATCGCCACCCCAACAACCTCCCTGCCGCGCGGGAGCTGTCAAGGGGGGGAGGACCGGACCTGCCAGCATGCATCTGGCTGACAGGCGACTGGGAAGGTGCACTGCGAGCGCACGTCACAATCAATAACCCCTGCTGAGAGCGATGGACCGGGGGGGTGTAGACGCTCCCCGCCACCTCTCCCAGTGTTTTTATTTTTGTACAGAGGGGGAGGGCGTGGTGGCGAGGGTGGGTGGTGGTGGCGCTGACTTGTCACCTAACAACACACACTCGCTCCGGGTCTTTGGGAGTTTGTTTTGAGGAAATACATATGCGCCGTGTGCAGGCGTGCATGCATGCATGAAGAGCGAGTTGTGGAGGTGTGATACGTGATGTGATAAACTGTAGGTCAGCGTCTGGGGGGGGGGGGTAGAGGTGGGGAGGGAACAAAATAAAGGAGGAAACAAGGGAGGTACGGCAGAGCGGCAGGTTTGGATGCAGTGAAGAGAGATTATGGTAAGACTGTTAAATAATATCTGATGCATTAACAGGCAATCATTACAGAACTACTTTAGTTTCATCTCGTGCTTCAGACGGGACTTTTATTTACAGAAAGTGCATGTTGCAAACTGGAATTCGACGGACATTAACTAAGCAGGCAGAATCTACTATTGAGTTGTATCATGGGAAGTTCACACCAAACGCCAAACGAACTTTCACCTCAAGTTACTCATCCAAGTTCATTTGTGTTTATCTGAGTCACTGAGAGGAAGAGGAGCTCTTACCACCATGTAGATACCAACAATGTGTCATCAATCATTGCTAAAATAACCACTATTGCTGCTTTGTACATGTTGTGGAAGTCCAAGATACGACGGAAAAGAAACCGCCATTGCATCTGGGATCATAACATCATCCGGAGGCGTTTCACCGAGCTGTATTCGCTGCATCTAGCAAGATGCACATCGGCTGAATTCATCTGGTTTACAGCGGTAAAATAAACAGATTTAGATGATTTAACTGCAATAAACGGATCAAAATTATGCCGGAATAACTACTCAACGATGCAGATTTGTAAAAAGTTTGAATTCATGCTTTGTCAGGTCTGTCTGCAAGATGGCAAGCAAGCAAACTTTTCTGAATGGAGTTCAGAGTGATTAGTGCTAGGCTAATCTAACATTGTAGCTGCTCCATCAACACTCATATATGGATATGGTGACTTTCAGCTCCGGCCTTCGAAAGCATGGACAGAAACTGGAACCAGTGGGAGTTTTCAGGTTTATCAGCTCTTTATAAAGGCTGCTGTTCTGTAAGAGGACACTGAATGTTTGCATGTATGTTGCATGATTATGTGTCGGTGTGTGTGCGTTGTGGAGGAGGAGGAGAGGAGGAGGGTGATCAATTGCCTTTGCACTTACAGTCAACAGCCCGAGCCGCGGCCAACACGCTGGGAGATCCGTTACGATTCCTTCCCAGAAAAAGAGGAGAAGAAGAAGAGCGAGGAGTTCCTGGCACATCCACGCCGCCGTAAACAGATATAACAAGTTCCCTCCATCGTAAGATGAGAGAATGTCAATGGGGCCTGACACTGAGACACCCGACCGCCGATCAATCGATAGCTGACATTACACCTCGGCACGTCAAGCCTCCTCAGTCACCAGTATTAAAGTTTTGCATTACCAATGAGGTCCTGCTGGGTTCTTCCTCCTCCTCCTCCTCCTCCCTTGATAATTCATGTTTACCAGCGCTGCTTATATTTTGAAGGGTGATTATTCAGTCACATCAAAACCTTAATGAACCTCGTTTCACCAGTAGCAACTAGAATTACAAGGTTTTTCTTTTTTTTTTTTAACGAATGAAATCTCATTTTTAAAGAATTCAAGAGGAGCTGATTAAAGTGATTCTGCTGCACAAAAAGACCATTTCTACAGAGTGTGAGATGGAGATGGTCGGTCATGGCTTTTGGACGCGTTACGTCCTATTTAAGCCGACAGTGTCCTCCTCCTCAAGGGTTTCTAAGCGCTGACAGATTCTCCTAACCGGGCAAATTAACTGGCTTTGATACCTCGCTCATCTCCTCCTAAAGCCAATCAGACCGTGTTTACCATCACGGCCAGAGAAGGGAACAAGTTTAAGTGTGTGTTTCTGTTTTTTTTTAATCTGGCCTCTGATGTGACGTGGCCCCGTCCGCGGCGAGAAGAGGGGGCATCCTCTCGTGCTTTCAATGAAGCGCTGAGCAATTATCAAAGCCGCCTCCTATTGATCTGCGCCCTCGTGCGAGGTCGGCCAGACGGTTTTTAAGTCACTTTTTCTGCTCTGGTTCATTATGGGGACTATGACAACATGTTAAGATGTCGGCCCTCGTCTGTGCTCATTATAGGTGGTTTTGCCTCGTGTTTTTTTACCAGATCTGATTTTATTTTTAATGTGTTATTAAATTATTATTGATAACATTTTTATGTAGACCAATATATTTTTTAAATAACACAGAGCTTCTAGAAAGGTGCTGAATAAAAATAAAAATATTATTATTGTGAATTAATTATTTAAAAAATGGTGGCGGGTCCAAAATGAATGTTTTGTTTTGTATCTCTGTGGAAGATATCTGACGTTTGGTTCTAACGAGGCTTGTGAGCCGATAGTAAAACGACGTTGGTATCACGTGGTATCTCTGGGTTATCAATGTTATCTATAGCACCTTTAAAGGTCATAGTATTCTTGGATTTCTTAGGATTTAAATATTTGAGGTTCAGGTTTAGTTTGGAGTTCAGGGAGATATACATCCTTAAATGATGTCAATTGATTAAATAATTAAATCATGATTAATCGCAAATTAATCTGTTCAAAATGTACCTTAAAGGAAGACTTGTCAAGTATTTAAAACTCAAACATGCTGCTTTATGCAAATCTATGTATATATTTATTATTATAAATCAATTAACAACACAAAACAATGAGAGATATTGTCCAGAAACCCTCACAGGTACTGCATTTAGCATAAAACAATATGCTCCAATCATAACATGGCAAACTGCAGCCCAACGGACAACAACAGCTGTCAGTGTGTCAGTGTGCTGACTTGACTATGACTTGCCCCAAACTGCATGTGATCATCATAAAGTGGGCATGTCTGTAAAGGGGATACTCGTGGGTACTCATAGAACCCATTTACATTCACTGATCTGAAGGTCAGAGGTCAAGGGACCCCTTTGAAAATGGACATGACGTTTTACTCGCCATAATTTAGCGTAAGTTTGGAGCTTTATTTAACCTCCTTTTCAAAAACACAGAAAAAAACACAACATACATCAGTTTTGTTGTGTTTTCTGTTTGGATAGGTTCAGTAATGCAGGTAAGAAAATCAATTAAGCTTGTAGAGATCCTTATTAATCTAGTGATGGAAATGCATCTGTGTGTTAGTGTCAATGAGGGTGAGAAGTGTGTGAGGTGAAGCAGAGAGTGATCGGGTTGCAGAGTTTGGGACTGTAAGTGTGTGTGTGCATTTGCAGGATCACACACACATTTATCCTTTTGGAAATGTTTAAATCTGCAGACGTGGAGGAGAAAAAAAAAGAAAGGGGTCCAGGACAGAAGAGCTGTTCCCTCTCTGCGTGGACCTGACCGAGGCAATAAAAGTCTGACTCAGTCTGGTGAAATATGCTGCCGCGTCGCTGCGGTCCGCTGCTCCGCTCCCAAACACATCAGTCCGTATTGTTACAGCGCTGTGTTTACCTTCAGGCCCCGACGCTCTTCATTTTTGCATCGCCACCTGTCACCGAGCTCTCATTTATAACACGAGCGGGTTCCTTGCCCTTCCAAACAATGTGAAACTTTCTGTTATATTTATACCAAAAAGAAATATAAATATTTGAACTAGCGTTTAATGGGGGGGTTTTGTGCATTCCATCATATCGTACACAACCTCAATTGTTACCTTGGACGAATCGCCGGCTTGTATTTACTTTGGGGTCTGCGTGAGTGATATCCGCATTGATGCTGTTTGCCATATTAGTGAGCTAAGACCTGAGGCTCTCCAGCTGAACTATTGCGGCTGTGTACACAATTTAGATGAAAATCCTGTTTATATTGCAAAAGAGGTGTATTTTGTAAGCCTGCTCTCCCCCCATCGTGCTGTATATTTTATTGTGAAATATTTCCTGCTGCCGGTGTGTCCTGGTGGCCTAATATATCCCAGAATGCACCTTCAGCTGTGGATTCATGTCAGAACATTTGGTACCACTCTCTAATAAGGCATGCTTTATACAAAGGTTGATAAGTCATAAATTATAGATTTATTAATGGTAAATAAATTCATGATTACTATTTGTAGATTTGCCTGGATGTATTTTGTTTTGTTTCTTCAACGGAGAGGTCTCTACAGGACGACGTCGCCCCTAATAACAGAGATCTGCAACCACATCGCCTGTCAGGAACGTCTTTATTAGATGATTCTGCAAAATAGATTATGTTCAGTGCAGTGGGCAACCTCCGCGTCTGAGAAGTGAAGCCAATACTGAAGTGCCTTAAACCTGCCAGCCAGCAGGGGGCGACTCCTCTGGTTGCTAAAAGAAGTCTGATTGTATAGAAGTCTATAAGAAAATGACCCTACTTCTCACTTGATTTATTACCTCAGTAAACACTGTACAGATGAGTTTATGGTCTCAATCGCTAGTTTCAAGTCTTCTTCAATACAGCATGATGTTCATTTAGTAAATTATGGTCAATTACGGCCAAAAAAATAAATGTCACATGAAACATGTATGAAATAAAGCAGCAGTATGCCGATGCACCTGTCACACATTCAGGTGAGAAAAAAATATTATTTTTCAGGGTTGCCAGTTTGTGAAAAAAACCTTTTTGCTCATGTTCAGTATTTGCTTTTTGAGAATATCTCTTTTGATTTTGCTCTTTAATTCTTAAGAAAGACGCCCTAATGGACTTTTTGACCAATTAAACAAAGTCCATTAATTAGCAGCTTATTACCGTTTACAACTGCACGCTTGATGGCTTATTAGAAAGTCAGAAACCTTTATTAATGAATTACCAACATTTATAAGTTATTAGAAAGTGAATAAAGAGTCATAAGTTTCTCAATTTATTATAATTATTTAATTCTGCAGTGATAAATATGAATATATTTCATTAATAAAGGGTTCTTCCTCTACAATAACATAAAGTAGGAAGTATATGGCCCTATATTAGAGATTTCTTGCAACTTGGCAAAAGGATCATTTTAACATTAGTTTCAACCCATTAAAGGTCATGCTTTATTGATCAGCAATAAAGCATCAATAAAACATATTTTAACACCCATTAAAACTTTTTTTAAAAAGTAGTATTTCATCAAAGTGGTTTATTTTACTTTGTTCAGTTTAGTTGCTTTGATACTGATTGGCAGGATAATTCAGAGAGCTTCCATGTAACATTGACCACATGACTTTCTGCTGCACCCCAGTCTGGATTTAGAGATCTTTGAAAAGAGGCAATTTCAGATTATCACGGCCTGATCTGTGTGCATGTGTCAGCTGTGTGTGGATACGAGCAGGACACACATGCTTTAGGAATGCACAGATGCCTCGCGTTGTCGTTAATCTCCCCGAGTGGCTCGCGTCTCGATGGCATCCATATGCAACTTTAATTTCAGCACTTCAAACTGCAGAGGGATAAAGATAGCTTTTGAAGATTGCTTTTCATGTTCGCTACGTTTGTCTAAGTGTAGCGGAGGAGATCTGGACGGGTTTCTCTTTTGTGGAGCAGTTCGGCTTCTTAAACGAGAAAAAAAAAAAAAAGAAGTCACTCAGCTCGGAGACGACTTGAAGCGTCTGAAAACGGCGGCTTTAGAGGCAATTTCCTGCTATTGTTTCACACTAACGAGATAAACACTTTCTGTCAATCAGAGCTTCTTCCGAAGGTGTCACATTTCAACATCGTGCAAAATGACATGTGGGAACAGTCAGCGGTTGATGGAAATAGTAGTTTTGTGGAGAGAACTTCATTGAGCTGCCAGCTGTTTTGGACATTTTTACATTCATGCATTTTCTGAACCCGGCAATAAAGACTTTCATAACTGCAGTGTTCCCCTTCCACATAAATATGCTTCTAACAAACAACCATAACATCCATGTTATACGATCCCTATTGTTAACAGTTCTCTTTCAGCCTCGGCGCTGCTCACAGAGGGCCAGTGCTAAAAGGATATGGAGCTTTCAGATGGCACCTAAGTGCTGTATCGCATAACCAGCGTGCCTTTTTATGGATTAACAGTTTATTCCTTTTGCTGGAGCCACACCAAAGCGCCCCGGTCCTCTGTAAAATATACTGCTTTTGGTGAATTATGAGTGTGGCCTTCATCCAAGTGCCTGTGGTCTTCCTGTTTATTTGTACGGCGGCGCAGGTCGGCAGCGAGGTGGGGTCCGACGGATCCAGCTGAGCATGTGTAAACACTCATCCGGGGAGCCGCGGTGAAAGTGGCTATTTTCCTCCGGCGAGGGGATTTTTTTACTGCCCATTGTTTTTAACACAGAATCGACCTCTTAAAAACATTGGACACTCTCTCATGGCTCTCCTGTGGCCCAAAGAGTGCTTTGTATATGCCTATTGACAAAATATTTCTGTGTTATGGCATGTGTATACTGCGACTCGTATAAACTGGAAAAGAAACACGAGTGCGCTGGCGGGAACATCTCGGCCATTTCACGCAAGTGCTCCCTGGAAAGCTCTCCGTATAGCGGCTTAGAAAACTCTGACGCCCTGCGTTTCCCTCAGACATGCAGACAGCGCTCAGTCTCACCTTTAGTCCAAACTTACTGCTCTACTCGTGCACTTTTGCTCCATTCTCCGACATATACTGCTTAAAAAGAATCAGATCCTTTAAGAAACAACCCGGCTGAACTGGATGAGAAACAGGCTACTGATTCAATCAGATATTTAAGGAAGAATCTATGCCAATATTTAAGGATGAATACATGAATATGAACGTACTACAGAACTTTACATAGCAAAAATCTCCATTTTATTAAGCAATTTATGTGTTTAAAAACCTTATTTCCTTAAACAAGTCAAACAATATTTCAACCTGTTTCCAACGCCGATCATCACGTTTCAACATCTTAAAAAATTAGTGTCTAAAATAATTAACTAAAATATAACTTGATTTTTGAAAATAACTTTTCTTTACTAAAAGAACGTCACTTGATTTAAGCAAATAATATTTTCAAGGACTAAATTACAGACCAAAATTTCTTCAAAACTTGCAGAAAAGGATGAAAAATTAATTATCAATTCCTCATCTGATCATACAGTATATTATGATATTTAAGGAAAAATAAACAAAGCCAGACTTTAACCAAAGTTGCATGTAGTTGTCGGGGTGATGGACGCAGCCATAGTGACGACCAGCAGCATCTTATTAAGTCGTTTCTGCCTAAAATCGACTCCTTAAAACATTATTTTCTTAAAAGAAATGAAATGATCTCTCTAATAGATATCAACTTGCTCCAAAACATTTCTATAAATTAGTGTCCGTAGTTTAAATCAAGAAGGAATGAATACTTTCTGTATCTGTGTAAACCACTCTGAGAACTTGCAGGCAGCAGCCCGGCTGAACTGGATCAGAAAGTTTTAATTTGATTACAGAGGAATACGTGCTGGCATGATGCATTAGAAAGCGGGAGATGCAACTGTATACAGTTGGACACATGGGGGACAAACACACTCCATGATCGTCTTCATGTCAGTTTAACCCCTGAGCGTAATGGGGGGGACATTTTCAGAGTGACTTATGTGTCTCTGAGGTGCAACCGCCGCTGTTGTTTTTGTCAACAGGATACGGGTTATCCACAGGCGAAGCGTCAGGGGCATCGGAGGCTTCGCTGCAGCTCTGACTCAACCAAACTCAATCCGTTTCAGCCTCAACCGGCAGAGAGCGGCCGCTCATCTGCTGCGACACAACGCTCAGGATGATGGTCGTTACGAGGACGCCGTGTTTGGGGACAAGCCGGAGAAAAACACATGTGTAGGGTGGTGTTGGAGGAAGAGGAGGAAGGGACGGGCGGCGGTTTGAGTGTTGCCACTATGTGAAAGCTTCTCCGGGCTGCCCGTGCACTTTGACACCGGTAGCCAAGTCCCGGAGGCCGCGACCGTCAGGGAGAAGTGTGTGTTTGTTGCTGCTGAAGGGGTCTGGGAGCGGGATCCAAGCCAGGGTCAGGGGGTTAGCTACATGTCCTAAAAGCAAACTGTAACCTACTTTCACCCCCCACACACATACTCACTGCAGCGAGCCAGTCAGACATCCTGCCACGGAGTCCACTCTCTGTTTTGCAAAGTCAAAAGGCCACAAGAGAAAAGAGGTAGTTCACCAAAAACTTTAGGGCATCTACCAAAGAGCCTCCGAGTTCCCAGAGTGCCGTTGGTTTCAGTGTGGGTGGCTCCAATCCCTCAGCCCTGCAGTGTTACTGCCATTTGCATAACTGCAGCTAAAGTATACATTTTACATACCAGCACGATGAGATGGTGCTACTCTGCAGATGTGAGTTAAAGTTTGTAATATGTTTATATTTAAGGGAGAGATTGAAGAAACTGGTGACACAAAACTACAAAGACTTTTTAAAGGATACAACGATTTAGTGCCACACTAGCACATAGCTGAGGGCGATAAAAGAGACGGATTAAGAAAGAATCGTTGCAGATTTTAGCCTCTATTATGAGGGTCAAGCTCCAAAAACAAAGGATCCTACACTTCCCATAATGCAATAGGGATGTGTATTGGCAAGAATCTGGCAATACAATACGTATCATGATACAGGGGTAACGATTCAGCTTATTGTTTTATGCTAAATGATAATAATAAATGATAATAACCTGTGAGGGTTTCTGGACAATATCTGTCATTGCTTTGTGTTTTTAATTGATTTCCAATAATAAATATACACATACATTTGCATAAAGCAGCATATTTTCCCACTCACATGTTGATAAGAGTATTAATACTTGATAAATCTTCCTTTAAAGTATACTTTGAACAGATAAAAAATGTGCGATTTAATTTGCGATTAATCAGGATTAACATTTTTAATCGATTGGAAGCCCTAATTTCCACGCTTGGCAATGAAAACATGATTATGTTTAAGCAACTGAAAGCACTTTCTGGTCTCCAATGTCACAGATTTATGTCCAACCATCAACACGACTTCTGTGCGGTAGAATGTCACACTTCCTGTATTGGGAGAAAGTTGTCCAGGCAGCAATTATGTTTCTTCCAAATCCAATTTGGCAAAACAAATTAGTATATAAAAGCATTTTCTGGGAGACGAGGTTGCTCTGTTTCTGTTGTGCGTGGTGCCTAGCTGCTGCCCCGCAGGCTGCCGACCCCTCCGCTAACCTCCAGTCGATGCAAACTCACCAACAGGAACACACACAGACGCACGGCTGGCCCGTAGCACCGAGAACCAGATCTGCTCCACTCAGGATCATCCTGCTCGTCTTCTCTCAGCCACTCGCTGCTAGTTTGAAGTCTGACTCTGAGGCGCGTTAGAGATCTTATAGGGTTTGAAGTCGAGAGCGGCGGCACCGACAAGTACCCGCTTCTCCTTTCACCTCGGAGCGTTTCTACCCCCAGAAACAAAAGCAACAACATCGTCAAGTATCTTCCAGATCAAGCAAAAAGAAAAAAAAAACAGAACATCTCCAGGAGGCAGAACTGGTTTCTCTTTGTGGTTGGTAAGGATCAGTGGAGCATCAGTGATCACATTAAGAATGATGCTGTTAAAAACCTCCCTCAGACCTGATCATCCTCTGCATCTTTGGCCTTGAAGCTCTTCTATCCCGACCGGTAAAAACATGTCAGCACAGAAGAAACTTACTGCTCATGTCTTGTTCTACTTTCTCTACATGCATCAGAAACTGAGGAAGATAGAAAGATGTGACCTTAGTGTGCACTGGAACTTGTAGTCTTCAAATTATAAATCACAATCTTGTGGAAATTTCCTTTAGTGTTCAAGCTACAGATCTCATGGAATAAAAACATGTTTTTTCTAAAACTCAACTGAGTAGCTTTAACTTAACTTTCCTGCTGTTGAAATACTTTTAAGTATTAACAAGTAGGGTTTACTTACACCACTGATTTTAGGAGTAAGATGAGTATGTGTACTGAGTATTTCATAATCGTCCATCCTTAGTCCACTAAACCACTAAACCAAGATGCCGACGACCAAAATACTGAACTCAAGGCTTCAAAACCGTAGTGCACAAAC
Organism: Sebastes umbrosus; assembly: GCF_015220745.1. NCBI lineage: Eukaryota > Metazoa > Chordata > Actinopteri > Perciformes > Sebastidae > Sebastes > Sebastes umbrosus. Next base: position 1,718,215 of record NC_051292.1, read on the forward strand.
CAACGGGTGACGTCGCGGTGACTACGTCCACTTCTTATATACAGCACGCTCTAAAATAATGAAACCCACAAAGAGGTGGAAGATAAAAAAGGTTTCTCATGCGAGTTGGGAAATCATTATCCAACTGGTTACAACGTGCTTCAGAGTAATTCAAAGTTTAAATTGACATTGAATAAATGTCCTCTGGTATTTACTTTAGACACCAGGAGGTGAGAGAGGCCTCAGCCTCGTAGCAAGTCTTTGTTGAATATTACATCAGCAACCACATGCTCTTATTGTGATTTGTAAATAAAGTGGCTTCAGCTATATTTCAATAGATTTGCATCCTGTCGAGACTCACGCAGCAGCACGACGCAGATTTGTTCTTTTATGGCAAAACAAGCCATAGTTTCAAAGTTGGAGGTTGTTTTATTCATGTAGCTTCCAGACGCAGACAGAGGAGTGTGCTGGAAGCTCTCTGGCATGGCGGGAAGTCAAGCGAGGAGAGATAAGGGCTGTATAGAGCAGCGGGAGAACATCAGTTGGGGAAAAATAGTTGAACAGTAACCACAGGACGCACCGCCGGAGACAAATATTTCATCAGAAAAGTTCCTAGATACAGGCTGGAGGAGACTCAGTGTGCTTGTGAACGCACCCCGCCCTCAGTTTGTCTTCGCCTCGCCTCGACACTGCGAGCTGGTAAATATGTGTTTTCCTCCGCAGTGATTGGAGATGGCTGGAATAAATCATTGTGGCTTCTAAAAGCAAATACATATCTGTTGCTCAGCGTATTGACAATGTGGAGAGACTGGAGAATAAATAAAGAGGAAAAGGGAGGAAATGAAGGCGGCCGCCCAATCATGACGCCTGCTTAAGACCTCATTGCTTCTGAGTGCTACTTTACTGTTGCCGTATTTTGACTGAAATCTTAATGCAATGAGGATTAAAGGGATTACAACATAATCTTGAATAATCCAAAGTGCCACGGACGGAGGAGCGCTTGTAATAACGGCGTAAAACCCGTCCGGAGGTCTGACAACATTGTCAGTCACGGCAAGGATTAAATATTTGCGGGAAAAACTTTCGACTAATGCCCGCAAACCATCGTGGGGGGAAAAAAGCACGGAGGCCAGAAGGCAATTTAGTAATTTAAGAGACATATAGCACCTCTGTAAGTGCTGGCCAGCCTGCTGCCAGGACAAAGCCCAGGCAGACGAGGGGGGGACGCGCTTTTTAAGCAGATTTACTCCCCCAATTTTTGTTTTTGATCAATGCTCAGGCAGGTTCATTACACATGTAAAGCATGGCGGAGAAAATGTTCTCACAACCAAGAATCAATTCTTATTAGGTTTACCCAAATGCCATCAACATGTCCATTAGCTTTCCCATTAATTTATATTTTTTTCCTCAAGAGCAGCGCTTCCTTGTGTATTTTAAGGATTATGTAAAGCATCACCAGAAATGATCTTTTCAGCTAAATAACCCATATTCATCGATGTGAACCTGCCTTTAATTACAACCCTTCACTCAATAACAGCAACGCTAAGATCTGTTTGGGAGGCACATTAGTGGGGTTTGATGCAGACCTTGCCTGGATGCTGATTGAAGTCGTATTGACGCTTAACTCCTCTCCAACAAACCAAACCCTTAACTTAACTCAATGAATATAAATAGAGTGCAAGGAAAAGCTTTTAGAAACAGAATCTACATTTAGTGTACAGGAATCTGTCTCCGTGAAGGAGCAGCAACGATTGAAATAGTGACAAGACCGACCGAACATGACTCATATAGCGTATATATGATAAATCGGCTTCATATTGAATATTCAATCACTGTGTGCATTCAGGCAGCAACACATTGTGGCTGCTGAGGAAGAGGAGGAGAGAGCGTTTGCATCGGATCAGTCATTTTGTGTTACTGCTATCGGCTCTGAACATGGATGAGAATACAGAAGAAATATCAAGCTTCATATTTAAGAGGCATGTATCTGGATATATTCTACTTCTTCTACAGCGTATTAAGGCCATTGTAGGTTAAAAATAGTCATAATATTTAGAGAACAAACTCCTGAATTCCCAAGATTAAAGTCATAAATTTACCAGAAAAAAACTTGGATATTCTCTGAGATTAAAATGGCAAAATTACAAGAACAAAATTCACAAATTTGCGAGATTATAAAGTCCTACATTTATAAGAATGACTTTACAATCTTGCAAATTTGTGAGTTTTTTCTAATATATTTGTCTCCTTAATATCAGAGAATATCAGAGCTGTTTTCTCATAAATTTATGACTATATAATCCTGCAAATGTTTGAGTTTTTTCTCGTAAATTTGCCACTTAATGTCTCAGACATTATCAGAGTTTTTTCCTCGTAAATTTATGACTTTACAACATTGCAAATTTGCAATTTTTTTTATCTTAAATTTGTCACTTTAATCTCAGAGAATATCCACGTTTTTTTTTTGTAAATTTCTTACTTCAATCTCGGAGATCATTCTCAGAATATAACCCCTCCCCCGGCTCCGTAATTAATATTTTTTTACTTACTAACATGCCGTCGTACATTTTGATTAAATTGCAAGAAAAACTCAGAACTCCATTCATAAATTATGCAAAATGAATAACTAATTTCTTCATTTCGGAAGGATTTAAGTGTCCTCTACCTTCAATAGTTTTACAAAGCTGCACCTGAGAAGCAAACGTCATAAACAGACGGTCTAACTGTCTCCGTCGTTTGTTATTTGAATCCTCTTTTGATTGTTGCTGTATAAAAACTGTTTATCGATGAAAGTCTATTTTCTGACAGTGTGCAGAAATAACAAGGAATATCTGTGGTTCTAACTTGAGTTTGTGAAGAAGCAGGTTTACAACATGAAGGTCACAATGAAGGTCAACAGGTTCTCCAAAAAGTCACAGAGGTGACGTCTTGAAAGTTGAAATAATTCGCTTGTAAAATTCAAAGCTGCCGTCAGCCGACCGCGGTGTTACATGGTCACATGTTCCTGCTCCGTGTCAATGAGGACGCCCTCTGACTCAACCTGCTGCTGCCCCGCTGCCCTTGAGCAAGGCTTTTGACCCCAGGCTGCTGTGTGTCCGGCAGCAGAGGACTGGCCGGCTTCCAGCTGGAATAAACAGCACGAGATGAAAATACTGATGTGCCTTCAACCCTCGGATGATTTGATGCTTTTAAAACTGACTTTACATCAGAGAGAAGTTTGGATTATTAGACACTTCAAAAGGAAATACTTTTATATATCTTTTAACTTGATGAGCCGGGGTGCTCTGAGCGTTGCATATTTACACGGATGCATTTACATTGCAGTCAGTACAGACTACACGGCGTACAAATGACACGCCAAAGACAAGAACGGTGTTGTTATGGCACGTGAAATGCCTTGCGAATTGTCGTGTCATTCATACGCTTTTTCGTGCGACCGGGCTGCTATATTCATCAGCAGTTTTCTCACTTATTGAGATAAATCTGTTGCCGTGCATCTCCATCTTCAGATCAGTTGTCATGGAGATGGATGCTGATAAAGGCAGATATAATTGTTGATAAATATATTAATGGTCTTTAATCTGCTTGCAACTACTTTAAGTGTTATAAAGCATTTATTAAGTGTTTTTATAATACTTATAAATGCTAAATAAGGGGGAGGGGTGGTAAAATGAAGTGTTACCACGGATTAAAATACAGACCTGCCCTTTAAAGTCTGCCTTTTTTACATGCTGGCTCACACATTTCCTCTGTAATCTCACCCACAGTGCTGCCACCCAGTGCAGACTGCCGTCAACAGCAGCCGTCTCTCTGCAGCCAGCCACTCACTTCCTGTCATGGAAACAGATAACACCCTGGACATGTGTTTTAGTTAGCAACAAGAAGACTGTTTTATAAGCAGCCACTTTACACCAACTCCTCATTTCTCTGAGAAAAGGAGGGAAAAAAGCTGCCAGGCGCTACAGACAGTTTATTTTTTCTGCCTATAAGCCATAATGAGGTTGTGCCCTGGGGAATCAGTCGAGCGGAATGTTATTAATGCCTCAAAAAAGGAGGAAAAAATCCTCGGCACCTTCTGCGGCCGTGGCATAAAGGCAGGAAAAGACTGTCAAACAATTAAAGTGAAGTGAATTCCCTGAGATGGAGGGGGAACGGAGAGAGGGAAAGAAAAAAGAAAAACAAGTGGACAGGCCTGGAAACGGGTGTGAGGACGAGGAGAGAAAACGATGAGCTCAGCTTTAGTTTAATCAGCGGTGTGAAAGCTATCTAAAGACCTGGATGTTTTTCCTCTGAGGGTGCACAAGAGGTCAGGAGTCACTACATTTAACTCTGTGTCCAACTGTCTCTTATCACCTGCCTTGCAAGTCAATCATACTTGTTAGTCTCCCGTCTGCTCCCCCAGTACAGTATGTGTTAAAACACACTTTGTATCCTCATAGCTGCTGAAACCAAAGGCCAATCAGGACGTTACACAACATTTTAAAACAAATCTACGCTTTCATATTTCTACATACAGTACTATGTATATCAACATCCTGCTGCATCTTTGAAATCCAAAATCATCTGTAGGTGCAACTTGTATTTGTGCATCCGAGTCTATGAGTCTTTCTGCAAACATTTGATCAAGCCACGATACAAAAACCGCCACAACGCAAATGCAAAAGCCACAACGTGAATGCAAGAGCCACAACACTGTTTGTATTCGTTCGACCCTTCTCAGCCACAATACTTCCTCCTGCAATCTGCAGCGTGCACGACTGAGACAACAGGTAGCAGATTACGAGAGAGGAAAGAAGCACGCGTGTGCATGTGAAATCGGTAAAGTAAGATCCGATGGGGAGCAGCTAAGTCACTTGCTCGCCCTGCAATGGAGGTGATAGATCCATAAATGTGTAAGCTCATATCTTCTTCTAAGTTTTCACCTTCATTCTGTTTAATTCACGTTCATTCATTTTAATTCCACATCATGACATTTCACCAAAAAGCTCAAGCAGGCAGGGTCTTGCTCAAGGGCACGTCAGCAGGGATGGACACCGAGGACACATTTAAATTGGCCTTCAGCAGCTGAAATCCAATCTTCTGTGTCCCGTCCCTGTAGGCCGTGTTAGAGCCACAGAGCTACAATACAGAGGTGTGTGACACATTTTCATCTCCATTCAAAGAAACCAGATTCAATCTGCTCAGTTCCATCCTCCCGGCCCGGCCTCCATTGTTTCTCCTGATGTGTCAGGGCGACATCCTCGGCGGAAGACGCTGTCACCGTCAAAGCTCGGTGGCCCCGACGGGTCGAGACCCCGCGAGCGCCGCACCTCATTGTCTGTCCTCACCTTTGTGTCTTTGTGTCTTCATGGACTGTCGCGTCGGCGGGTTGTTCAGACGTGACCGCTCGACAAACGCAGTTCCCACAGGAAGTCAAGAGGGGGGAGAAAAGATGCAGGGGAAGCATATCAAACGAGGAGAGGTGAGCGCCTGTGACACTTCAGCAGCTGAACTGCAGCTGGTGGGTTTAAAAAAAGAAAAGAGAGTCTCTGTCTCCAGCATACAGTACCACAGCCTATTTGAGCTATTGTAGGTACAATAAATAAATATAATTACGGAGCTGGGGGGGATATTGCAAGAAAAACCTCAGAATTTACAAGAAACAATTTGGATATTTATTATTATTAAGTTTATAAAGTCATAAATTTGATTGATTTTACTTGAAAGGCCAGGTAGCAATAAATAACAGCCTTTTTGATCCTCCTTAAATTCAGCTTGTTGTCTCTCTCGCAGTCCCTCCATCTGTATCTAAAACTCAGTCAGGTGGTCAGATGTGGTAGAAAACTGCATTCATCTGCATCCAAAGCAGAGCACAAACTAGGCCAAAGACAACAGTCACTGAAGTGAATTTTGTCCTGAGCGCTCTTGTTTTGAGGATCCGTACTGGGGCCTCGCTCGTCACACCCATCACCTCTGATATGCTGACAATCCCCTCATTAATTTGAACAGTGCAGCCGGGTTTGAAACACGAGAACCCTTCAGCCATTTCCCTAATGGTCTGCGAGCCGGCCGACCCGGGCGCAGCCGAGCGCTCGCCTCCGTGGCGGAGCAGGGATGGTGTTAGAGGTCCTTTCACTGCGAGCTGAGCAGCCATGATGGCTAACCACCACACCAGAGGCCCCTTTGTTTCGCTTTTTTCTCACCCCAACACTTTACAAACAGCTACGCCTGTCACAGTCCGACATCAGGGTTCAGTGGTCTGTCAACATTTACCAGCAGATAAAGACAGAGAGGGGAGAAATCTCAGCCCTGGAGAGCACGGCGCTCCGTCCACACACTGTATGTCTGAGAGAGAAAGAGTGTGTGAAAAGATACAGCGCCAGTACTTATGTGTCTTTTCTCAGTGACAGCAGCCAAACAGAGAACACTCAAGCGGCGAGGAAGACGGCGAGTACATTAGAGCCCCCCGTCGATGAAAAGTGACGATGTAGAGGTCTGACAAAGAGGAGTGGATCGCGCCTCCCCCGGGCTCCGAGCGAGCTGCATCTCCTTCTTGGCCCTGTGGGTCTGTTGCTCTGTTTAGAGGAGAAGAGGGCTATCACAGGCTTCGCCGGCTTAGATGTGTCTGAGACAGAAGCCGGGGCAAAGATTCGGTTCGAGTTCGCCCCGACTAATAAACAACGAGGGGATTCGACAGCACAAAACAAGCTTTGAAACAGTCGGGGAGCGAGGACGCAGCATTGAGGGGGGTTTTCATCTATTTCCAACTAATGATCTACCTACAAGAACATACATTTCTTCACTGTCACTGTTTGCTGGGAAATTTGTTTGCTAATTGGTCCACAGATGACGAAGAGCTCAACTCTTTCTCTGAAGTTTGTCAAAGCAAAACACAAATATCTGCTTCAAACGGCGCACTTTACACCGCCGCCCCGCTGTCGAGGTTCAGAGAATGATTCAAGGGGAAACGGTCATAATTAGGTCGCACTGAATGAAACGTACATATCAAAATGTGAGCTGGAGATGATGCCGATAGAAATGCCCAAAACAAGAAACGTATTGAATCGAGCTGAAGGGACTCAACTTTGTGTCAACAGTTTGGCCTTTGACATGACGATGCCTCCGTGCAAGAAGAAAGTTAAACAGAACTACTGACAGATTGAAGGAGAAGTACACATGGACATGTAGGCTGTATACGTGTGGGTCTGCAGATGAATATTGATGTGTGTATGTGTTAAATCTGTACATGTGGAAGGGTGCATGCCTCTTTTCGTGCATATGCATATACAGTACAGTACATGTATTGAAAAACTAGAAAAGGCTGTTAGGTACAAATATCTGGAAGGTTTTGTACACACTGTTATATTGCATTTTCCAAATTAAAAGGGGGAACCACAAAACTGCACTGGTTATTTTTACACAAATAGTGAAGAGAAAGGATGAATGTTAATTCATGTTAATTCAAATGTTAATGTAGGAGAAGAGGAGGCAGGACGCAGCAGGGCTGATGGGTAACGTGGTCTTAAATAGGAGAAAACAAACACTACTGTTGGCACGAGGAAGTGTTTTTTTAAACGCAGTAACTTCTTATTGATGCAGCTCAGGTATCATTAATTCCTCCATTATGTGGGTTCTTTTTAAGCCATTTTCCCTTGATTATCATTCAACATGTCTTCAATGAGCAGCATTGTATTGTAAATTACAGGATCTTATCAGTTTAAGCACACCACTTTGTTTCCTAAATGTCACCTAATATCAGAGTGAAGCTCTTCAGACACTTACGGTACTCGGAGGAGGCGTGTGAGGTGCAGGTCACATGATTTAAGTAGTCTCCCCCATCATCTTCTGGTTTCCACATATGTGTCACCTGTCGGTGCAATTACAGTCGTCCGCAGGCCAGTCGATCCGGCCTGACTGCAGAAGACAAAAAGGCATCCGTCATCGCCGGTTGGCTGCGGTGTCGCGGTCGCTGCGATGTCACGGAGCTGACGTGACGGAGGTTCCTCTCCCTGCAGCGAGAACAAGACAGAGAATATCAGGACCGGTTAATTATTAACTCAAATATCCAGTTTGATCCTTCTGATTCTGAAACTACATGGCAGATATTTGGGAAATCATCACAGGGAATCATCCACTTGTCCTCACTCATCATGCTCCAGACTTAACCTTTAATCCACTGGACATACATTTGACATAAAATGACAATAGAAACCTGAAAATGATCTAAACCTATATATATATATATATAACCTCACAGCTGTGAGATATTCCTGATTTCTGGTGTTACTCTGACTTTGCAGAGTAAAAACCAGAATCCAACAAACTCTGACACTGATAATAAAACTCAATCCTGGTTTGAATCAGCTAAATTAATCAGATGATTCAATAAACATGCTACTTTTTAAAAAGATCTCTGGAGTAAAAGGTGTCCTCAGACCTTACAGACTTAAGGCCAGATTTAAACAATCTATAGCGCATGGTCTATAGTGCATTTAGGGCATGTGCAACTCCACTTTTACTAGTTAAGTGGCGCATAATCTGGTCGGAAAGTGAGGCGTAAGAAGTTGTATTTAGTCTCTTAATTAATCATAGGTGTGTGGGCATAACATGAATTAAACCAATGTCATGTCCCATTCCCTTTAAAAGTCAGGTGCGCCTGCACTGGGCGCATCGCTATTTAAATGGTGGCTTCTGCAAATTGGAGAAGCGAGCGGTTTGCTGGAGGGAAAATGTTGTTTTTGAAAGGCTAAACAACAACAAATATGGATTGAAGCAGAATATAATATATAATAAATAAAAACCTAATCTAATTCTACGAATCGTATAATATAATTAATATTAGTGTAGATTTAGAATTTGAATTTCAACATTATGATTGAAGCATCGAACTATTCGGCACGGCCCGAGAGTTGTCTTATATTGATGAGTTTTATATGCTGTTTACTGATTAGGAGGGCACATTGTTTACTATTTGTCGCTGTTAATTGACAGGGGGTGCTGAATCCCGAGGCTGCATTACACACAGGCTTGTAACCGGGCAATGCTAGAGAGGTGGTGCATAACGTGCGAAGACAATAGCTTCAAAACACCCCAAACCGCAGAGGCGTTTGTGCACCGTCCACATGAGGCGTAAAAACAGCACTCATGGACTCATCATGACACATTTGGTTAAAAGATATATATGTGGGGAAAGCGTCTGATGTGTGACAGAGGATTTTGTGTTTTCCTTTATATAAATAAAACCATTTCCACCTTAAAATCAGTGCATGAAAATTCACCAGAATGAGTGTTTGACGCTGATGATGCATCTTACTATCCGAATAATGCAGCCTTTAAATAGCAGGAAAACACTGGGCCAGTGACTTTAGACCAGGTTTTTGTTGGTCAACGGCGCTTTCTGCTGCCTCAAGATCAGTATGCGCCAACACCCACATTTGCTACTTACACAACGAGGGCGCTGGGCGTGAAAATGACAACTGCGTCGGCCTGAAACTAGCAATGACAGTCGCGCTGTGCAACGGGTGTAAGATAAGGCCCTTAGATTTGAGCTTACTCAGTTTTTCTGAATTACTGTATGATTTAGTGGAGAGTTTCAGACTCCAATGATCGCCAAAATGCCAGTTAAAAAAAAGATATTTAGGTTTAGAGACACCACTATAGAAAGAGTATCCAGACATATGTGCCTTATGAATGCCGTTTCCCTCATACGGTCCCACTGTCAGCGGTATAATTTAGTGTCGGAGACGGAGCCGCTGTCTGAGCAGCTCAGTCAGCTGAACTCTGCTGGAATGTGATGGAGGAACCAGGTTGGGTTTCATGAGCAGGTGTCTGTTGTTTTTCTCCCTCGTGTTTCTCACACTGTTTCACCACCTGTTCTCATCTCCACTCCTTCCCAGGTTTTTTTTTCTCCTCTCTGTGAGGGCTTTACAGACCTCAGAGAACCGGGTGTGCATACATTTAGGTTGGACTATTACTGTATCAGGTAACGAGAGCAGGAGATGCATCGTTTTTACTTTTGAAAATAGATATATGCATTATTTTTCTGTCTCAATTAAGGATTCACATTAACACAGGGCCAACATACACTAAGCTGTTTCTCCTTTTAAAGAAAGAAAGGTCTTTTTTCTCAGTGCATTCTCAGGACAAGGATGAGTTTACAAACACAATCTGACATGCAGCAGTAAACATTTCTACTAATACAGCTTTGGAAAAGAAGATATTCAGGTCCAGTTCTAGTTTCATATTTGGAGCATTTACCCAAAAGCAAAATAAAATATGTGATGCTGTGATGCATTCAATGACCTGTACACCCAAATTGTTTATGAAAAGCTGAAGGTGTTTCAGTAAGGAAACATCTCAATGTCTTTAACTTACATAATACAAATATTCTAATCTAATCCCATAAAGTAGGGGTTCCCAACCTGGGGTCTGGGCCCCTCTTAGGGGGGCGCCAAAGATCACAGGGGGTGCGCCAGGATTTTTCGGATTTGCTCATGTATAACTAAAATAAAATCATAACAACACACTTACTGGTTAATTTATACAAAAAATAAAACTATTTAAAAATATATACAGTATATTTTTTTGCTACTTAGAAGCAAAATCTAAAGAAATATTCAGTTTCAATCCATATTTGTTGGTGTTTAGCTTAAAAAGCAACATTTTCACTGCGAAAATCGTCCAAAAAGCCTATTTGCTCTCCTGCTTGACGCATCTGTTTTAACGGGGCAGTCTAGCAGCAATCTAACAACACCATAAATTACATTTATTTAACCACAATAACAAAAATTTCGGCTATTTTGGCTCAAACACTATTATAGTAAAAAAACAGTTTTCGTCTCTGCGTCGTAGAAACCTGCCACTATGCTATTAATGTTGTAATATTGATTTCCATAACATCTACTGTAGATGAGGAGATATTTCTTGTATTTCTGGAAGAGACAGTGTTTCAGGTTATGACAGGAGATGGGGGAGTGAGAGCGAGGTGGAAGAAGAAGGGGAAAAAAAGCATTTGTGATTGTCGGCGTGTCCGCCAGTGTTCCCCCTCTCTGCTTCGACACACTTTTCCGTGTCGCGGGTGCGGCGTTACACTTGTCAATGTATTTGTTCAAGCAACTCGGCCGCCGGTCCCTGCGAGGGCTGTGCACCGCTGCCTCCTCTCTCCCCCACGTCTCTTTTTTAAAAAGCTGTGGCTCTTGCTTGAATGCTCTCTGTGTCCATGCCCAGTGCCCTAATCCAGGGCCTGCTCTTCCTCTAAGCAGGGAGTTAACTTAATCCCTCTCATTTAGGCAGCTGCACTGCCGGGGAACTATGGGAAAAAAAAAAAAGTTATAACTCTGTGACAGACACTTTCAGCTGTTGTGACGGCACCTCCCCGATTCAGCTGCCTTAACATGCAACTCTCACTCTCGGCCCGGTATTTTAATTTGGCTGTGAATAATGCATGCAGGGCGGTGAGCATGGAAAGCATAGAGGGAGGTATGCATGGCTGGGGTGATAGCTGTGTGACTGAAGACAGAGCAAGCTGTACAACACTGACTGGCATCTCTGTGCAGGACGAGCTGACTGCCAATAGTAAATATGCTGTGAATGTAAATGGTCATTCCCAAAGACACCAGCAGACATCAGTGTGACAGAGAGAGTCCCCTGTGATGAGGAAGTGATTGTTAAACACTTGAATCGTACGGATGCAACAGTCCGTCTTTAATTTCCTTAAAGCTCCTATGAGGAATTTTCATTTTGTGTTGATTTTGGCGGTCCCTGTGGACAAAAGCGGTAGTGTTTTCGAGCACCAAAGTCCCTTTAGAAAACCTCTCATTTGAGTGCAGCAGGGTCTGACAGACCTCCAGCCGGAGCTCTGACTGCAGGTGGAAGGCGGCAGCAAAGCTGGATCTGGGTCTGACCGCGGCAGGCTGGTCGCCGCTGGAGTCTGAGCGGAGTTTCTGGTGAACATGCATGATCTTTGTCTGATTTTGCACGAAATCAGACCCGGTGGCACCGATGACAAACATCGTCAACTAATCAACTATGGATCAATCTTTTCTTTGATGGTCTCGTTTACTTTGAGACTTTAAACTGAGACTGTTTCATCACCACTTAAAAGTTGCTCTTACCAAATTTGATTAGCTGAAAGATTGTTTAGAAGTGGGAAAAAAAAGAAAAATGTGCTTATTTTGTCTGGCCAACGAAGCTAAAAACCAAAGCGATATAATTATTATAATTATTACTAATGATCTCGTTGGAGAAGCTGGAACAAGAGCATGTCAGAGATTAATTTTCTGTAAACATTTCTGCATTTCTAAGCTTTTGACAACAGCTGACAAAAGCCACATCCAGTAACTGTTAACATGAAACACACCATGTTTTCTGGTGCTTTAACCTTTGCAGAGAGTATCAACTTTTTCTCCTCCCTATGAAACATCTTCACACCTCTGCACTTCACTATGTAGAACTTCTCATTAAAACGGCCGGCGGAGGTCAGAAAACACAATTTACTATTTCTGCAAACATCTGAGCTACTTATCCGTGAAATTTCCAACCTCACAAAGACAATTCAGAGAGCGTCAACTACGGTCAGCACAAGTAGCTGCCTCCTTTATCTTTCGCCCACATCTGGCTCTTCCAGCCTGCTGAACATGTGTAATGGGCCTCGATTAGAGCGTAGGACAGACACGGTAATAAGCTCTGGAACCTTGTCAAGAGAGAGGTCAAATCACAAGACAAATAAATAGGAAATTGCTCCCTGCGAGCCTTCTCACTGTCACCACTTGCTTGTTACCTTGAGCACTAAAAAGGTATTTACCCGCCTCCCTCCCCGCTGTTTAAACAGGCCGCCGCGCTGCTCTGTGGGGCTTAATTGCACTACGGTCTCAGGAGTTCACTTGGTGAAGTGCAGGTGCAGCATCCAAGAAAAATAATTGAACAAACAATTATAATGTGTTCCCACACTGCCGGTTACAGACGGAGCAGCTACAGGCAGTCCAAAATATATCACTGTAGGAGTGTTGAAATGCTGCAAAGATCTATGGAGGACTGGTGTGTATTCTGGCAGCGAGCGACCCTCCGTCCTGGGAAAGAATCTGAACCGTCCCTGCAAACATTCACAGCCTCTCCCGGTGTCTTTCCGTCCACGAAAACAAAAGGCAGCGTTCCTGTCTGCTGCACCTCGTGACAGGAAACAAACGCCACCTCAGGACATCAACACGTCCAGGGCCTCAGCGCCTCGGCGGTGGAAAAGATCCCAAACCCAAACACGCAGCAGAGACCCGACCGGCGCTTCGATGTGCTCGTCACTCGGCGGAGCTCTTTGTTTTCGGCTCGTCCCATTGTTCCTCTGATTGTTTTTGTTAGATGACACCCGGTACGTCTTCACTGTCACTGGATTATTATTACAGGACAGCTTCAGCTGGTGGAAAATGTTGAGCTTTAAGAAAACATCAGCAGAAGTAGATCATTGTCAGAATTAGTAAGGGGTTTTCTGCAAATACTGCAAATGTGAAAATGAGGGCCTCAGTGTCTTCCATACATTTCTTATCTGGTACCATTTGTCAGACTTTAGAGGTGCTGGTAGACAGATTTTGTGACCTTAGACAGAGCCAGGCTAACTGTTTCCCTCCGTATCCAGTCTTTATGCTAAGCTAACAGACATGAGAGTGGTATCAATCTTCAATCTTCTCATCTAACTCTCAGCCAGAGAGCAAAATCACTCTGTGATAATAAAATGTATTTAGAAGCAGCTTATTAATGATGAATTCACCTCATAAATCATACCACATGGCTCCGTTGCTGTGACGTTTTCTATAGAAACTCTTCCATCTTCTTTGCGTTTCCAAAAGCTTCTTGGAAATTCATGTTGGTACTAATCACAGACTGTACATAAGAAGTGGACATTACCCATTGGTTTGTGGACAGCCGTTTTGAAGCTTCGAGTTCGGCATTTTGTCAATCACAAGGTAGCCCCACCCTAAAGCATCCCCTGTTTATGGTCTGTAGGACTCTAAATGGGACCATAATTTACTAAATGAACATCATGCTGTATTGAAGAAGACTTGAAACTAGAGATTGAGACCATAAACTCATGTCTACAATGTTTACTAAGGTAATAAATCAAGAGAGAAGTAGGCTCATTTTCTCATAGACTTCTATCAGACTTCTTTTTGCAACCACAGGAGTCGCCCCCTGCTGGCTGTTAGAGAGAATGCAGGTTTAAGGCACTTAAGCGTTGGCTTCACTTCTCAGACGCGGGGTTGCTCACTGCTACTAATCCATACACGCCTTTACTTGTTTCTTCGTTTCTCTCTTTTACAAAATTGTTTGCAAGCAAGAAAAAGTTTAAAACTCTCATTTAAACATTTCTGAGCTCTCTGGAGGCCTTAACTTCTGAAACGGCAAAACATTTTAGACGGCACATTTGGGTTTTTTGCCACATTTTGGAAAAAGGAACACCAGGTTATGTGTTCAAACTGTTTTGGAAGCGAAATCTTCAAATGAATCAAGTTCTCGTTTGCTCAATCAATCTGATTTCCACTCCGCCGGCCTCCCCGAGGAATTCTTCTTCCATGCAGGAGGACTTCAGTTATGGCTGCTCTCTGTCTTCCTCTCCTCCTCTCGTTCTCCTCTCGCTGTTCTTCCAGAGATGCGTCGTTGTTGGCAGTGCTTATGTAATAACAGATGGAAGCTAGAAATTAACACGTCTTGCCTCTCTCGTTATTCTCCTCTCTCCATTTATTTTTAATGCTGTGAGCACGAGCGTCTCTCGTTCTCTCTGTCTGTCTCTCCCTGTGTGTGTGTGTGTGTGTGTGTGTGTGTGTGTGTGTGACCCCGGCAGGCCAGCAGCACCTGTCAGGAGTGTATCCACCGTGGTTGCGTGCCTAATTAGCACACAAGGAATTTGGTGGCACGAATCGCGCGGCATCGATGGGAAGAAAAGAGTGTGGGGTGCAATTAGGATTTGTTGGCATGTACAGAACACACAGTGAAGAATCAAACAAGAAGGAGGAGGAGGAGGAGGAGGAGGAGGAAGAGGAAGAGAGGTTGGGGTGCGTTGGTGTAGGAGTGGAGAGATGCATGTGTGGCCTGATATTACTCTACTGTACTTTTTTTTCTTCACTTTAAAAGATGGGAGAGAAGCGTTTGAATACTTAAAAAAATTTGACTTCTGTTCAAA
Source organism: Sebastes umbrosus (assembly GCF_015220745.1). Lineage (NCBI taxonomy): Eukaryota > Metazoa > Chordata > Actinopteri > Perciformes > Sebastidae > Sebastes > Sebastes umbrosus. Next base: position 1,733,339 of record NC_051292.1, read on the forward strand.
TTTGAAATTTGCTGAAATTTCACATATTGTAAAAATCAATGCTGTAAAATCCAAACAACTCACTCTGCATATGACAACAGAGAGTGAAAATGTATAGTTTAAGGACAGGTGGGGGCGACTGGACCTGGTTTCATTTCAATACGGAGTTAAAACTTGAAGCGAACATGGATCAAACTGTCAGTAGGGCTGCACAATTAATCGTGATCAAGACTTTGGCTAACCACAATTAAATGAACACGATCCACTATGATACTGGCGTTTAAAATGCTCCACTCACAGAAAGCTCTGCTGCATATCAAATCAAGCGCTTCCTAAACTAACAGCCAGTCACCACGGGGCGATAGTGAAGTTTTGGCTTCACTTTTTGGGGGCTGTGATGCCCAACTTTCCCGAATGTTGTGGCTGCAGTCCAAACTAGAGGAGTAAAATACTCTATATTACTTGCTTTGCCTGTCTGCTCTCTGTCATACGACAGAACAAATTGAAATGCACTGAATTCAGGTGAAGAAGAACCTTATTATAAGTCTTATTTTGATGCAAAGATTTGTTAATTAGCAGGAATTTAGCACAACAGAAACGTGAAAGCAGTGCTCTGTTGATTTAATTTTTCATAAAAGGTTTTGGAACAATTTTATTTTGCTTCTGGAGATGAACTGTGTATAAGTACCAGTCATATTTTGGTGCAACGATTTGTTTTATTTAAATGTGAAATTGCAATAAAAATATTTTGTCCCAAAAATGTAGGAATAATCTGGATTAATAATTGTAATTATCCTTTTGGCCATAATCGTGCAGCCCTTACTGTCAGTAGCTGAAGTGAACCGGAGGCTAGGACTGGGTATTGTTTAAAAATTGATGATACCAGTGAGGGATGTCACAATACCAGAAAATTTGTAGCCGACACCAGTACAGGTGAAATTGCGCGATTCTTTATACCCAATACGATACCGCAACAAAAAAAAACATGTACTTCAACATACACTCTTTTATCACAATTTGCATACTAATTGTGAATTTATTATTAATCCGTGATGATCCGCCTCAGGTTTCTTGCCAAAAACTACGTTTTACAATTACATTTGAACACATCCTGATAATGTTATAATTTTCCTTTGCCTCATTTCTACGGAATAGAGCTTGAAGGCACCATAATGTAACCTCCATAGGTTAGCTGTTAGCTCTGTTATTTAGCCAAACAGGACTGTGCTGCCCATCGGCTAACGTTAACTAGCTCTCCTCCTGCTGATTTCAACACGGAAATCTAATTTGTTGTTCACAATTCAGCATTATAAGGGACATTTGTTATCATCCCCAGGATGACGGGACACCATTAGGCTCAAGCGGCTGGAACAGACAGTCAAACAAAAACATCATGTCAACCTCTGTGTTGAGGCTAATGAAGCTCTCTCGTCTGCATTTCAACATCATCTTCACCTTCCTCTGAAAACCTCTTCTAAAAACACACATCTCCTCGTGTGGATCTGACCCTGCAGATCATTTTCTGCTGCCACTCAGTTTGACGAATAAAGGAAAGTTTAAGGGGATTTTTGAACGAGGAAAGAAGAAGAAATAACAGATAAAGAATTCATAGGTTACATCTTTTAGTGTCGCCACAAACGGCTCCAATGCCAACAACCGCCACAGACTTTGATGACGCCGTAATGACCAATCAGCGCCTGAACAAAGTGTGAAGTTCTGAGCTCTTGAGGAAGAGGGAAAAGGGCCGGGAGGCGGCTGCTGGAAGCGATTGTGTCGAGGTTTAACTTTGTGTCCACCACATGATTTATTTATCAACACGACGGCCGTTTTCATGGTTAGATTGGGGCGACGGGGGGGCTGCTGGGAAGTTAAAAAGAGTTGAGGGAGCTACAAGGAGCATACATGACCTCAGTTTGACGAGAGGGAATCAAAAAGATCACGATAGCTCTTGTGCCCACAACACTGAAAGGGAACAAATGGCTCTTTAATATTTCCATGCATACTAAAAGAAAAAAAATCATGAGGACGGTGATGAATAAAACAAAAAGAAGCAACAAGAAAGGGCTGCAGCGGCGGCGTCTTTGTGAGGCAGAGAGGAAATATGCGCCTTGTCAAAAGCCGTCGTCTTTTTATCTAATGGGTGCGGCGGCTGTAATGCATCCATGTGGCCCTCACTTTAATAATTGAACAGACATCGGGGCGGCACCTGCTGGGAGCCCAAATCATTGTCGCAGCTTTGAACAAACCGCTGTGACATTACGGCATCAGGCAGCGCCGAGAAATACAGACAGAGGGGAAGAGGAAGAGAGAAAAAAAAAGGATGCATTCGAGGCGGTGAACATGGCCTGAGGCTACGGAGTAATGAGCACATCTCCATGGAGACTTCACGCTTTCACTATTTGAAAATTGTTTCTTGTCTTAATAAATCCTAAATGTGTAATTTACTTGTGAAAGAGGAACAACAAAGCAGCTGACATCCCTCTCTCGCTGTCTTTTCCTCTGATAGAAATCACACCGTCCTCAGGTGGAGACGCTCACATCTCCTCCCTCCCTCCCTCCTCTTCCTCCTCTTCTGCTCCCCAAATTGCAAAGTCATTGAAATTCCTAGTCTGCTTTTGCAGGAATTATAAAACCTTCTGAATCAATTACAACATCAATCGGGCTGAAATCTGCGGCCGATGAATATGTATAAAAGTACACACACATGCGGCTAATTAAACAAGGCCGTCAGAAATCACTTCAGACAGGTCGTGCAAACGCACAGCGAGCATACATTAACCAGCAGGAAGTTCAGGCTAACAGACAGCTGATGCAGGAACTGAATGCTGAATGAACGGATATGCAAATTAGGTCGACTCAAAACAAGTTTTTTTTTACTTGTACCACAAAGAAATCAAGAGCAGAAGGCTGTTTGACTTCTTATTCTGGATGTATTTAGAATAAAATGTGTTCATTTCTGCAGCTGCTTTTTTAAAATAAGCCTTGTTTCGAGCTGAAGTTTGCCATATCAGCATTAATTATATTATTAAGGTGTTAATCGTGGAAAATGTGTTCTTCTATCCCATGCAGTGTGTCATACAGGAAGACAACAGAGGCTCCAAGGTATAAACAATCATGTCACAATCAGTTTGACAATGTGTACGACCTGCTCCACAACACTTACAGGAAGACAACCTGTTTTTTTTTGGCATTACTGAACATAAATGTCTCTCCTGCTCTCTTACCTTTATACGTCACACAGACTGCTGACAGGTTGGAGTTCAACATCTGACTGACGGGTCTCTTGGCACCATGATCGACAGGGTGACAATCTGGAAAGACACAAATGTCACGTTGTCAGGGATTGTGGCATAAAACGACCTAAAGGATTATGTTAAATACTGTAATGTGTATATGTCTCTATGCAGTGTGTAATGGCAGATACATGTTGGCTAGTGACCACTGATTGGACTATAGTGAACAACTGGGGTTAGATTAGACTCCCCTTTTTTATCAGATTCCTCAAAATTCTGTGATGCATCACACGCTTTGTGTCACATATGACAATCCATCTCCTGATTTCAAGAGATTTTAAAGTTCATCTCAACACGTGATGCCCAAAAGTGAATCTCCACTTGGTGATTTAGACTGATTTTTGAAACTATTTTCATATAAACATGTTGCCTCGTGCACATTAATGTGATTCTCCTGCTGGATAAGAGCCTCAAACGCCTGAAAATATTCACGTCGGATAAAAATCATCTCACTTTAATTCCCCGTCTCCGTTTCACTTGACACAAAGTTACCCGAGCATCTCGACAGTGGAGGAGTTTTATGATTTAAATTTGTTATTTTTGCGCTGTGCTCCTCGGCCAGTTGTCCCCGGGCCGTTCTGTCTCGGCCCATGTCTCCCGTCCTGAGATGAGCTGAGGGAAGGAAGGGAAACGGGGGAAGTAGAGCCCAGCCAAGAGGCCCCGGGGCCGCGGCCCTCTCTGGACCCCCAACCCCGGGTCACTGAGCACCTCGGGTCAGCCGGTCCCGCTCAGCCTCCTTGTGGGGGAATCGCCCGGCTACCGGATTGAGGAGGAGGAGGAGGAGGAGGAGGAGGAAGGAGGGAGGAGGAGGAGGAGGCTCCCCCCGGTGTCTTGTGTAATCAACATTTAGAGAACAGCTGGAAGGAGGAGGAGTGTGTGTGTTTGTTGTGTGTTTTCTCACGTTCGGATATATTTGATCTGTGTGTTTTTGTTGCGTGTGTGCACGTATAAACGGCTACTACGGCGTTAACAAGAGTAGATATGAGCTGGTGAACTACATCATTATGTGTGTGTGTGTGTGTGTGTATGTGTGTGTTTGTGTGTGTGGTCGGTGTGTATTCCCTGCTGGCCCTCAGTGCCCAGAGCGGGTTCAGTGTCGGGGTCTTTGCCCGCAAATCAAACTCCTCCTCTGGGTGCCAACATGCTCGTCTTTGGGTTCAACTGTCAGAGCGAAGAAACTGTGATTCACAGAAGAACGTTGATATTTACAGTTTAAAGTATCAGCGAAACCAAACCTATCGTTACATATACGTTCTATTTTACATCATCAACACTTGTTTGGGAACTTTTTTGCAACTTTTGGGCCTTTAACCCGCTGAAGTCACAGCTTTCAAGGCTCATTCTCTTAGTTTTTATGAATGACTCATCACTAACTGAACTGAAACCAGGCCCATAGAGAACACACCCAACATGCATTCATTTAAGGAGAATTAGACCAAATGCAGCTGACCCAAACCGCAAGAGAGAACATCAACACGTGGAGCAATACATGTCATTTTAACAGTGTGCTGACTTGACTATGACTTGCCCCAAACTGCATGTGATTATCATAAAGTGGGCGTGTCTGTAAAGGGGAGACTCGTTTGACCCATAGAACCTGAACCTTCACCTCAACACCCATAACTCGCGACAATTTAGCGTAAGTTTGGAGTGTTATTTAGCCTCTTTTGCGACAAGCTAGTATAACATGGTTGGTAGCGATGGATTCATTAGGTTTTTCTAGTTTGTGACTCCAGTCTGACTCGAGTCCACCCCTCTGTCTGAGAGCTGTGACCTTTATCAGAATGAAACTATCAGTTTGCACAAAGAGTTAAAATAAAGAATGACATTGAGCACCTGACGGCAGAGAGTTCCTATTGTGTTGTTTGTTTTGGATCTACAGTATAATACAGAGCTAATGCAACAGATCGCTCTGTGTCGCACAACATTTGAATGCACCATCTGACTAATTACAGCAGCGTACGATCAGAGAACCTGTGAGGACCCTGAACGTGGCCTTCCGGTCAGGAAGAGGAAGCAGCCTCATTGTCGCTGCCAGAAATAATAATTTCAATAATTTTCTATAATTTCCAGCATCTAAACAGAGCAAACCAAGTCAGGAAACAAAGCCGGGGCCCGCCAAGCTCCGCCTCCGCCTCCCCCAGAGGCCTATGAGAGCGGCTGCCATCTAAAAACAGCCTCTGCAGCTGGCGGCCGCAGCGAGAGGCGTGCTTTCAGCGCTCGCACCCGCAGTCGCAGTTTACTCCCGCTAAATGTATGGAATCAGGCTCTCGCTAAAAACTACAATTACAGGTGATATACAGATTGAAATCATAGGGGCCGCTTTTTTGTTGAGGAAAATTGTCCTAATGAGCGGTTTGGCGATTGGTGGGGTGGAGGGGAGGGAAGGGTTGGTGCTGCTGTTGGAGGAGACTGTGAAAGTCTTTCTCTTCAAGTGTGTGTGTGTGTGTGTGTGCTGGGGAGGTGTTGGGGGGGCATAAACAGCTGCACCTGCTGCTGCGGCGCACACTGCCACAGTTAATGATATCGGATGATATCATTAGGCAAAGTGCTCATAAACAGATGTTGGAGGCGCTGCCTAAACAGTGTCAGCTGAGCCGGTTTGCATTTCTGCGAACATATTATTTATATAGGGCATTTAAGTTTGTTATGTTAATAACCCCTCTGTTAACATGCAGGATGTGGCACAGGAAGAATTAAACTGCACTGCAGCACAGAGTTAAACTGCACCTCGGCGTCGCGGCGAAACCTCGGAGGCCGATCAGAGGTGTGAGGAGCTGACGGCAGGCTGGAGACGAGACCAGCTGAGTCTGATCCACATCCACCTGAGTTCTCATCTAGACCAGGAAATCATTCGAATTTCAAATTAAGACATAATTAGAAATTATTCTATTTAGTAAATTCAACACGGAAATTATCTGATTTTTACAGACATTTTAGATGCAGGTGAGTTTCCTGCTGGATATGTCAGAGTACTGCAGGTTCACTTTATGAATGACTTAAAGGGATAGTTTAGATGTTTAGAAGTGTGGTTGTATGAGGTACTTCTCCATAGTCAGTGAGCACCAGCACGGGAGCAAAGCAATGTACTGCTGCAGAACGGATTTTAGACACCTAAAAACATCAATATCAGTTTAAGTCATTCATAAAGTTCATTAAGTCTTATTTTGAAATTAGGATGAATTCCTGGTCTAGATGAGAACTCAGGTGGATGTGGATCAGACTCAGTTGGTCTCGTCTCCATCCTGCTGTCAGCTCCTCACACCTCTGATCACGATCATGATACTTTGCATGATACATGATACCTGCAAGGAATTATGGGTAAAATGTATTCATTTTAAATTAAAAAAGGATGTGATGTTATATTGTTTTAACTGTGGGGCATCTTTGAAATCACTAACACTAACTAGCATTAAGTTATTGCTTTAATAATGATAATATTGTTTTGCACAGTGAAATCTTCCTTATCCGTCCCCTTTTACACAGAAAAGTTGATTAGTTAGCTTGTTTACAAGTGTTTAAAGTTTCTGCTTGAGAACATATATCAGTATCTATATCTAACAGATCCAGCTGTACCAATAAACGTTACATTCTGTTAAGGATTTTCTTTATAATCAAAGATGATCACTTGGAAATAATCTCAATTTATGATCAAGTTTAAGCAAGATGGGCAGAAATTACAGAGTCAAGACCAGAACAGTCATCAGCGTGAGCTCTAACCCTTTAAATATAATGCACGTTAACAAGAGTGACAGACCATAATAAACTAAGACAGACCAGTAGAGTGAAGTAAACATCCAATACAACGCTGCTTACCAAAACATCATGTGAGTGGAGGAACGTCGCTGTCATAGGTCGGCTGGATGTCTGGATGCAGCTGCAGACGTTGCTGATCAATCTATGACAACACAAGAAAACACACTGTTTGATACTCAAAATAACTACATGAATGTGTGTACTTTAACTACACATGGCCCCAGGGGAGTAACTCTGGTACAGTGTGAGCCTTGCTCTGAAGAACTGAACCAACAACCTTAGAAATGAACCCTCTAATCCAGCTGTGTTAGTGCCTTGCTCTGGGGGATTTCACCCTGACGGCCAGGGTTCATGCATCACTCCTACAACCTATAACCTGTAATAAAACCTCCTCTCTGGCTGTGTTAGTGTCATCTGTCATATGATCAAGAGCTCACTGCAGAGTTAACCTTGTACACAGGAAGTACATAAAGTACCACTTATACTACTAAGGAAATCCGTGTACCTGAAATATGGAAAACTTTACTTTACTTTAATTGTTGTTTACACCATTACCTGACACAGTATCAACTTTATGTAACAGTAAATTATCAACATATTTAATCAGTTCATTATAAAGACACAGGAACAGAGACAACTTTAAACACTTGTTATATCCTCTCCTTTCTGTCTCCATCTAGATCTACTGAGAGAAACCAAGGTGAGCCAACAGCTGCTGCTAGTTTACCTCTCCTCCTCTCTCCACCTGTGAAGCTCATCTCAATCTGCTTTCAACATTTGTTTGGTTTTTAGGTTTATAGGTGGAGGGATGTTTGAACAGACATGGCAGATGGAAAGGTGTTTTATTTTTACCTTCATAATGTTTGTGGTGCAGGAGGAAGAGCTAAAAGAGCAGCAGCAGTGAAAACAATCCACAAACTTCTCTGATTACAATGTGATCCACCTGAGCTAAAGCACCACTTCCTCTCCTCCTTCTTCTTCTTCTGTTCATTTCACATCTGAGGTGCACTACTGCCACCTTCTGCTTCGGAGGTTGGTTCAACTCCTACCCATTCATATACTCAAATACAACAAAGAGAGAACTGCTGCATGTTGTCTTCAGTCTTCCTACAGTCGGAACTCCACACTTTGTAAAACTGCTTCAGGCTAAAAGTCATAATCACTTGTCTTTTTCTGTGAGGCTTTTAATGTGAAGGATCTACAGGAAGTGTTGAGTTTGAAAACATCATATTAGCTATGTTCCAAATCGCATATTTTGCTTTTTACTTTTAGTACGTACTGCAGCTGCCCTTACAAAGTATGCACTGTTGCATGCAGTATGTACACAATTGGGACGTACTACTTCATCATAACGCCGCCTTGAACTTTGACCCTCGTGTGCAGAGGATTATGGGTCAGAATAGCCAGAAAAGCATGCTGGCTTGCATACTTCAAAATACAACCGGATGTAGTAGGACATCCTGGTATTTTTGGCACAATGCATTTGACATACTATGTATTGGAACATAGTAAATCTTTTTCTGGCATACTAAATAGTGAGGTAGTATGAGTATTGGAAAGTGTAGAGGAAAACATGCATTATAACTCACTGGAAAATGTGCATTTTTCTTTACTGATTCTGGTTTTGATTTAACATTTGATGATACATATTTAAAGTATTTACTGCATGTAGACATGTTTCTGAGCTAGGGCCTTCAATCGATTAAAATATTTAATCACACATTTTTTATCTGTTCAAAATGTACCTTAAAAGGAGATTTGTTAAGTATTTAATACTAAATGGGAGTGGACAAATATGCTGCTTTATGCAAATGTATGTATATATTTATTATTGTAAATCAATTAACAACACAAAACAATGACAAATATTGTCCAGAAACCCTCACAGGTACTGCATTTAGCATAAAACAATATGCTCACATCATAACATGGCAAACTGCAGCCCAACAGGCAACAACAGCTGTCAGTGTGTCAGTGTGCTGACTTGACTATGACTTGCCCCAAACTGCATGTGATTATCATAAAGTGGGCATGTCTGTAAAGGGGAGACTCGTGGGTACCCATAGAACCCATTTACATTCACATATCTGGAGGTCAGAGGTCAAGGGACCCCTTTGAAAATGGACATGCCACTATTTCCTCACCAAAATTTAGCGTAAGTTTGGAGCGTTATTTAACCTCCTTACCGACAAGCTAGTATGCATCGCAAGTTGCGTTAATGCGTTAAAGAAATTTGTGGCGTTAAAACAAATGAACATGTTATTATCGAGTTATCTTTGATGGCCCTAATTTGAACATACTGTACTGTGAAGCCTGCGTAGATTACGTATGTCGTCATGCTTTCTTGCAGCTCCAGTACAGATATAAGTTTACATGACAGTTTAGTGCAGCAATAACATACAAATATATTCAAGTAAAGAACTGCAACGAGCTTGACGCACCTTGGAGGAGGAGAGCATCACGCCTCACTTTTAAACAGCACTCATACACGTGTTAACAGATTTATGTAAAAGGTTAACGTCCTTGTGTTATTCTGCTCAGGCGCTGCCATTTCACCCCCCTCATTTCCACCCCCCACCTCCCTGGCTGGAAAAAGGGGGAACAGGCGCCCATTTCCCTGCCACCATTATGCTCATTTGTCCTGTCAAGAGAATGACAGGCCGGTTGACTCTTCCCCAGATACGACCATTAGGTAACGCTCTGTCATCTGACAGCGAGGCATTCTGCCGCTCCCTAAAAACCCCCTAATTATTTCCTTCGCCAGAGACAGGCGGCGGCGGGTAGGTAATTTTTAACCTTTCACGTGCACCTGGGGAACCCTCCTCCGGGGAGCCAAGGTGCCTGTGTGGCATTCAGTCATCAAAACATGACCTTTTATGGCCGTTCGGAGAGCAGTTGGCACCGGGTGCCACGCGCCGGCTAATGCTAATGTTGATGACTAATTTATGCATCAGCCGACCGCATCTGCAGCAAGTTTAGGGTAGCAACAATGTGTGATGGAGCGGTGAGAGGGGAGAGGAGGGAGGAAGGGGCATCAGTGCAGAGCAAGCAGAGGTGAAAGGCATTTTGGGGGAAGGGGTGGGGCTTTGGAGACACCCGGTAGCCTGGCACGGCAGGGAATTCAGGGGGCTAATTATGTTGCAGGGAATACATTCGGCGTGACCAGCGAGCCTTTTTAGAATTTGTCTAGCGCAATCTGACTAACGTGGCTGACCTTTACTTTTTTTTAGCCCAAATTGCGGGAGACCAGAGAGCATGCACGACGTGTGCATATTCTATGACCTCATTGGCTTTTTTCTTGTGTGGCCAAATGCTGCGCAGCACCTTTCCTACCCGAGAACGACGGGTGTCAAAAATCAGCTCATCACATGTGATTTTTAAAGCTTTACAGTAGATGCAACAGCACATTTACAGGTTTACACTCACAGATGACTGGTCTCTCTCGGCTGAGGCCTTTTTTAGCCAGAGTGGCTTGTTAAATGAGGATGAAAAAAAAACATATTTACTTTCTTTCTGGGAGTGAGATGAGAAGATTGATGCACCTCTCATGTCTGTACGCAACCCTGTCTCCTACAAAATGACATTCAAGTTACATTTTCAATTAAGTTCCGAGGGAAACGTATTTTCTCCTGGATTACAGTCGCAGTTTTCAACACGTGGTTAAGATTGTAAATTGAAACAAAACACAACAAAACTACTTAGTTAGGTTTAGGCAACACAACTACTGGGTTAAGTTGCTTGTTGTACTACATCACTCGCTGCGGCCGTCTGCGGACTAACAACGTTGTTGTTTGTGATACGTCAAAGACAAACGTATTCCACGACAAAATACAACAGCAGACTTAGCTTAGTATAATGACTGGAAACGGGGAAACTGCTAGCCTAGCTGTCCAAAGGTAACAATAAAAGCCACCGAAGAGCACCTCTAAAGTAAATGTCCGTTCGTAGTTATACCTATGAAAAGTAATGCACGGCAATTCATATTTATTCCACAAAATCAATTAACTAACCAAAATCACGGTCTTCTCCTAAACCTAACAAGTAGTTTAAAAAACTTAAAAACGTGCGTAAGATATCAAACAAAAAGTAGTATGAGGATATGTTGGGAATAATTATAAATAAATCTGTTTTTGGATTTAATGATTTGATGATTATTTGAGTTATTTCCACGTCCGTAGCAGAGAAACGGATGGGTGAGAAGGAGCGAACGCCTCCTGCTCCGTCAGCCTGTCTGAGCGATGGCGACGGGGGTGACACAGACATTTATGTGGGAGCATAAAATAAAAAAAGGCACAGCCTCGGGCTTTACAGTCAGCTGACAAAAACGCTGCATGTTTATAATCTCCCCCAAAATTCCTGCAAGTCCATAAATTGTTATTATCATGAAGTGTTTGGTGGAGCAGACAAATGGAGGTGTTGGGGTGAAGACGAGATGAATTTCATGCAGCAGGAGAAGGAAGCTAATCGGATCAGAAGTAAGTGATGGTGCTACGCTGCTTGATGATTTGTATGAGTCCTCCTCTGCTCGCTGTGTCTGTATATTCATTGTCAGCCAGAGAAAGATGCTGATGAACTCTTTGTTTAGACAAATCAGGAAATTACTTATTTTGCCGGAAAGCGTGATTTTTTATTTTTCTCTCTCACGTTGTGGAGAAAGGTCACGGCGAAGTGTTTCCCTCGGAGCAACAATAAAACACAAGTAAACACAAAGCAAGACGGATTCAAGCCGCCGTACGTTCACGCAGCCATTAGTGATTTATACTGGGTCTGTAATCCCTCGCTCCGGCCGCCCTGCTGCCATTAAGCCTCCAAATTACATGTTCTATCAAGAGCAGCCGCTCTCACCTGAGTATTGGATTACTGAAATAAAATATGAATAATTAATACTGAGAAATAGGTTCCTGGCAACAGGAATGGCTGCAATTAAATAATGAGCATTATGTTTCTTCTTCTGTTTTTTCTCTCCTCCTCCTCCTCCTCCTCCGGTGTCGTTTGATCTTCTCGGGTATCTCTACCAGGGGAGTCGGTGCATCCTCTTCTTCTTCGTTGGTTCTTCCTTGGCTGGGTTGACTCCCCTGGCCACTGGGGCGAGAGACCTGCCTTCCGCCTGTGTTCTCTATTCTTCCTCCTCCTCTTCTTCTTCATCTTGTTTTTTCTTTAATAAGCTGCCGTTAAATAAATTAGAAAATACCCACCCAGGGGTGATCAGACGGCCACAAACCCTTGTCATCTGTCTCCCGGCGCTGCCAGGCAAAAGAGAGCAAGGGAGGGAGGGAGAAGAAGAGCCAGGATTTCTTCTTCTTCATCTTTTTCTTGGTATTCTGTCAGAGGTGAGAGGGAGGAAGAGCGAGAAGAACAGGCTCGTTTTCGCCCTGCCAGACAACCGAAGGCGATCCGCCATTTGCTAAAAAAAAAAATTCCATACATCCATATTTATTTAATGCGGCGAGGGAATACATAAGGAGGAGAGGAAGGAAGCGAAGGAGACAGACAGAGAGAGAGAGAGGAGGGAAAAAAACTTTGCTACATATGGAGTGCTTCTTACAACTAATCAGCAGACTGTTGGTGATTGGGGCCGCGGGCGCCAGGTTGGCTCCAACCAGAGTTAGCACAGTGCCCAGGTCTTTGCTGCAGGCTGCACAGGTTGGCCTCAACTCTGCTGGGGAGCAGATGGCGAGCCAAAGCTTGTAGTCACACTTACCTTCCCCACTAAATCCCTAATCCCTCCGTGGACGCTCCTCCAAGGCAGGTTTTTGGAGGCAGAAATAGGGGTTACAATCTGGACCGGCGCAGCGCCTGCCAAAACACTCACAACACAGAAATGCAAATTAACTTATTTGTGTTGTCCGCCAGCCAAGGCGCCGCTTCTTTTGCGAGTAATTAAGATACCTTGAAAAATATTTGTAAAAGATCAATAATTTGAAATGGACAAATAACAATGCAGAGAAAGAGAGAGTGGAAGAATAAGCGAGGGGTGTGGAGGATGTTTTTTTATTTCGGTGTTTACCCCCTCCTCTCCGTCTGCAGCCACCAATCACTCCCTCCTTCACCTACAGATAGGACAAACTAGTCCCTCAGGTGTCGGCGCCGTCGACCTTCTGAGGCGTTTGATTACGGCCACTGGAAACAACCAACTGGACGTCAAAGACACGCAGAGTTTCTGTTGAATGTTCCTTTAAAGCCGGCAGCTTGAGGCCGCACAAAAAAAACAGAAAGAAGAAGAAAAAAAAGCAAGCGCCCCCTGAATCAGTAACTGTTAGAGGAGGCGTAGGAGCCTCGGTGACACCTTTCAGCTGTGCTAGTTGGCTGGTGCTTAAGCTACGCGCTAACACACACACACATACACACACACACACACACTGTTATTAGCCTGGTGTCAGCAGCACTAAATGGGCTGCAGATGTTAATGCACTGTTTTAGATACAGTGGCAGGAAAAAGAGGCAGAGACGGCCCCATTCAGACGCAGAATAACTAAATAGAGAGAGAGAGGAACACATTCATTAGTGAAGAACACGCGCTGGATAATAATTCAGAGGTGATGCATTATAAACAGGACTGTTTAAACACAGTGGGCATGTTTAAAATCTGAGAAACAGACAATGTGTAGCTTTTACTTCTGTTTATTAGATCAGTCACAGTCCGAAGAGGCTTTTTGTTTAAGTCAGGCAGGACATCTGTATCTCCAAGTTTCATCCAAGTGTTGACCTTTATTTATATTAAATAAATAAAAAAAAGATTTCCATGCCTTTGCCTCTATTGCGATTGTCTCACAGGTCTCCTATGCTTGAATTAAACTGGAAATTGAGGGATTTTATTTATGTTTACAGTATAATTATTACAGTATATTCTGCAAAAAAGCATCCTCTTCATGCATTTAATGCTGAGATATGTTTAAATGCAGTTTGGGGTATTTTTCTTAAACCATTTGAGAATATTGTTTCTCTACATTGGAGTTGAAATCAGCTGATTTCATGAGTCTTGTTTTTTTTTTAATGCTTGTTAAGGAGGATCATTTTTTAACTAGAAGACATATAGGTTGCTCTGTATTTGCCAGAATGATATGCTGCTATACTGAATGTTTATAACTTTTGCAAAAGGTAAGCAAAATGTTTATTCTTTTTATTTAATTGCACAATTGGATCTCCTCCCAACACACAGGCGCAATCTGATTTATCATATTCTATTAGCTGTGAAGGTTAAAAATGTAAAATTAAAATGATTCAATATGTGATTAATAAAAGTAATTCACTTTTTCTTGCTGTTAGCATCCCCGCTAGATAAACTCAGCATGGCTAGCATGCAAAACAAAACTAAAATCTGTACACTTGACTGCCTGTGCCGACTGTTACTACTTCCTGGAAGATGATTATCTGGTGAAAGTTCACTGGACTTTAATTAAATAATATATTTATGCACATTTAAAAAATATTATCAAATTAAAAATATAGATAGAGATGAAAACGTACATTTTTATTAAATTATTATGAGTGTTAAAATAAATCCAGGTTTATTTTTAATCAGTTATTTTTTTATTGTATTTAAGTTGTTAACTTTTATTATATTATTTTTTTAATAATCACCTATTTCATTGTATTTGTTAGTAGAATTTTATATTTGATTATTTTATAAATTACTTATTTTATTGTATTTAATTTGTATAATTTGTATCCGATTTTACTGTTAATTTATTCATCTATTTTTATTTTACTTCACACTTTTACTATTACTGTTATCCTAGCTTTTAATTCTATTTTATTATATTTTTATCATTTTATTTTCTCGCTTGCATTGGTCTCAAATTGTCAAATTGCTGAATTGTTTCATTCTTTTCTGTTGTTTTCACAGTCCACACTTGTTCCGTCTTATTTTGGCTTGTCAGTCATCTGAGAAGCAATCTGAACTGCACTAATTTGTGTTGATAAAGTTGAATTGATTGATTTAGCTATTTAGAAACTAAAAAAGAGCATCAAAAACATGATTAATAATATTTAGCTGTTGTTCTGGGTATTAACCTCCGATAGAAAGCTCTATAATTCTTGTTCACATTTGGATTATATCTTTAAAACATAAAGTCAGAACCTATTTGAGTTAAAATGACTCAGTGAAAAAGCTCCGTCTTTACCGGTATTAAACTGTTCTGGTGTCATGTCATCCTCCGGCAGCACTCGGCGCTGTACAGTAAGTCTGAGAGGGTCTGAAAGGCCTCTGGGAGCAGCCAGGCGGATCAAACGCCCTCCCCAGTATCCCACCAGATGTCCTTACTGGGACGGGTTCAGATGGTCCCAGCGAGCGGCGAGGGAAAGGTCAGAGTCACACAGTGGGTTAAACTGGACCCATCATGACACTGGGCAGCACCGGCCCGCTCATCGGCAGGGATTATTTCAATTAAGGCTCACGCTGGTTGAACGCGGGATTACAACCGGGTTTAGAGTGGCAGGACGCATCTGAACACAGCACACGCTCAGACAGCTCCCACAGATTATACGGCTGAAATGGGACAGTCATAATTAGCATTAAAACGAGAGGTCATTTTCTATAAAAGGATATATTTTAAAAAATATTTTGAAGTAGGTTGCATACAGAGAATATTTCTACTTTATTTTTTTATCAGTCGGTTACATTATTACAAATATCATTTTATTTACTGCTTTAATTTTAATGTTTAATTTTGTTATAGTGCTCATAAGGAACCCCATATTGTCCCGACTCAATACCGTTCTGTGTAGCTGGATTTGTTATTTAATTTGAAGAATTATTTCAGTATTTTGCAGGTCTGTCCTTGGATTTCAGGCTTTTTATATATACTTTTGTGTGTCTAAAAATGTATTTCTATAAAAAAAAAGTTGCAGAAGTATTTAAAAGTGGGATGATTTGTCCCTTTTTCTAAATATTGTTTCATTATTCTCGCAAGCTGCACTGAAAATGAGTTTTTTGGAAACGAATTTGACCCTTGACCTCTGAGTTGTCTTGGGAATTAATCCCTTTTATTCATTCTTCGCACTCCCACACACTCTTACACTGTTGGAACCACACATTCTTGCACTATTTGACACCCCGTTTAAAGTAACAACCTGACCTGTTTATACTGTAGGTTTAACAAACAAAGTTTAGCTTTGTTTTCTTTCTTTACGCTGTATGTCTCTGAGCATCCTCCTGTATATTTATCCCTTAAGTAACTTTAAGTTTGTTAAAATCATCCTGTTCCACTCTGACTGACAGCATCGTATATATTCTGCACCATGTTGGTCCAGCTCTTCTTTGACACCACACAATGTTTACACTGAGCGAAAACTCAAAGGACATATCTGGTATCCTGAAAAACTTCTCTCCACTACAACTTGAATATATTTCTGTATATTTGAACAAATGTTGGCTGCACAGTATGACATTACATTTAACAAAACGTGACCTCAACTTGTCAACCTGATCTCACAGGAAGGCGTATAAATAGCACGACATTACAAGGACATTCTGCGTGTCATGAGGAAGCATTTTAGGCTTTTCGCGTGTCATTTGTACGCCACACGACAAAACTATGGTAACAGCTGCAGTTAGATTTAGGTAATAAAACCACTTAGGTTTAGGAAAAGCATCTGGGCTTAAAGGAGCAGTGTGTAGGATCTGGCGTTATCTAGCGGTGAGATTGCGGATTGCAACCGACTGAAGCCTCTCCCGTGGTCGACGCGAAAACATGAATGGTCCTCTCAAGAGCCAGTTGTAGGTCATTTGGATAAGAGGGCCTGTGCGTAGACTGTGTGAAGGAAGAGAGAGAAAGCGGCGGCAAGTAACGTTATCGACTCCAGCCCAAGCAGGAGAAGTTAATATAGTTTGGTTTGTCCGTTCTGAGCTGCTGTAGAAATTTGGCGGTACAACACGGTGGACTCCGTGAAGAGGACCTGCTCCCTATGAAGATATAAAGGGCTCAAAAACACAATGACTCTTATTATCAGATTATTATACACTAAAGAAAACACATTTATTAATATGATATATTCCATTTCTGCCAATAGATCCCCCTAATTGTAGTATGTAGTAAGTAAACTAAGTAAAATATGTACGAAAAACATGTCACAAACATCACTAACGTAACATACAAAACATAACATCTGTCTCCTGGTTAAAAGTTGCCACTAGCTCTGAGCGTAGCATATTTACACTGATGCATTACATTGCAGTCACATGGCGTACAAATGACCAAAAAGCAAAAATGGCGTTTTAATTGCACGCTAAATGCCTTTTGCATTATCCCGTCATTCATATGCCTTTTGGGGTGAACGGGCTGGACATGTGGACAGGCAGAGAGCCGGGTGATCCACCATTAAAGGGTGATCTGTGAACCTGATACAAGGATAGTGATGGAAATAAAAACTTAAACTGCCGATTTTTCACGCTGTTACTACATGTGAAGTTGATTAAGACAGTGAAGCTCTGACCTCTGACCTCTCTGTGGAAGACACAACAGATAAAACCTCCCCTACAGGGATCAATAAAACATGACATAACTCTTATCAAAGCTACATGTTAAAACCAGTAAAATGAGGGAGAGAGAGACGGGGGTCCTCCCAGAGGGATAATTACCTCCCATCTCTTCTTCTTTGCTATTCATAGATGTGCTGTTGCTATTATTGGCAGAGAAGAAGAAGGAAGGTGGTATCACATATTGAGTGAGGAGCATCATGATGATCATGAAAGGTAAAACCAGCCAATGAGAGACTATTAGCCTCTGCCCCCTGCGCTGTATGCATGGCATGATTTGGACATGAATAGCATTACCGCCCGGCTGCCGTTCAGCATTCACGGCGGCGACCGGCGACTCCGTCTGGCATTTCACCTGCGGACGGTCCGGATTGATTGAGATGCGTCGGAGGAGACGCGGCGAAGCCTCACCTAATTGGCCCCGGAGTCGGCCCTAATTCTTGATTCTCAGGGACGTCCACATTTCAAAGCAGCGGCCGGATCAATTAATGGACCAGTAATGTGTCTCATTTTCATACAAGGCGAGAGTCTTGGGTCGGGGAAAATCAGATATCAGCCACCTTCGACTGAGCAAAGGCGAGAATCACACGGAGTTATGTGAAGAGGAATTCAATATGAGAGCAAATAGCAAAATGAATATTTTTTGTCTGGCTCTTATTTCTCCTCAACGTTTTTTACTTTAACTCATCTCATTCAAAAAGTCAAAAAATCTCTTCTTCCTCTGTGCCATAGAGCTCAGTGTCAATTACAGGTCGTTACATGCATACAGTCTTTTCAAAATAAACTTCCGTCTTCACAGGAAACTACTTAGTTATGTGGGAACTTAGTTGCGTAACTTAAGTACAGAAGTTATGTGACAAATAAATCAACGTTGACTTCTGGTTTCATCATACAGTGTGTATAAGAAGTGGACGTAGTCACTGTGACGTCACCCATTGGTGTGTGGACTGCCGCTTTAAGTACCATTAAATGATTTGAACCTTAAAGGATATTTTGCATGACAATATGCATCAGATTTTATTCCTGCCAGCTCTCCAGTGCTCCTCCATGATACAGCCGGACACGGTTGATTTGTAATAAAATCCCAGCACCTACTGTAAGAATCAGAGGTGTAACGGAGTAGCTGGCAGCGTTTCTGTGCTCCGCTCCGGCTCTGACAGCCGTAACCACGCAGCACTTTAAGGTAGAGCAAGGTAGCTACACCCCTGCTGTTTGCTCAACGGCAGCCTGTTTGAAATATGAATGAGCAGCCCGTCTATACATCATGTTCGCTGACATGTTGTATTAAAATTTATGAACGACTTCATCAAAAAGCACTTTCTGCCAGACAGATTTGCCCTGACATCGGAGTTACATGGCTGGTTGGAGCCTCAGATAAATGTGTGTGTGTGTGTGTCAGTGGCTAAGTGTGAAATTATGTGCACGGTGAGCCAGTGTGTGTGTGTTCAGGGAATCTGCAGCCTCACTAAACCAAAGTAAAGACATTTTAACAACACAGTAAAGGAAATAAATAGCAGAATAAAGCAGAGCTGCAACGATTCATCGTATCGATGTGAGGTTCATGTCCAGTGTGTGTATCATCTATCTAACAAAGAAAAATAGAATTCAAAAAAGTTAAAAACTGCTATATTAACTGATAAAAGTGAACAAAACTCAACAGCAACTAGTTAATGATTTACACTGACAGTGTGTGTGTGTGTGTGTGACACTGCGTGTGTGTTTGGGTTATGAAATAATACCTGTCATCTGTCGACTGCTGAACCCTGAAAAGGGGGCAGGTTTTCCAGGTCAGCCCGCCATCTGTCAGCGCAGCCCTCTCCTGTTCCCGCACATTAGCACCTGATTGGCTGGAACCGGCCTGAGGTGGGCGGGGCCACTCGCAGCCTCCCCCCCCCCCGCTGCTGGGACCCAGCGGAGGCGAAGGCAGTCACATGCAGACCCACTAACAGTCGCTGAGGAGCTCCCGCTGTGCACGCCGACAAGTGTACGGACCTACAGTACATAAGCATGGACACACAAACACACACAGGTGAATGACAAATGTTCTAACTATATTTGCATGTAGAAATCCTGAGGTAAATGCAAATTATTGCACATTTCTGACAATGTTTTTAGTAAATAAACACAAATAAATCAATATTTAAAGCATTGACGCCCCACTAGGGGTCGCCAAAACTTTACAACGGGTTAAAGATATACAGTTGGCCTTTATCTCAGCATCTCATTCATTTCTGAAATTGTTATTTTTAAATTTTTAATTATTATTTAAGATATAAACAGGATAAGGGCACGGTGAAGTTATATTCACGGAGCCTTCCCTCTCTGCTGAAGAGCCTCGTTCTGCATTAGAAAAGTACGCAGATAAAACAAGCAAATAGAATTATTTAATTGCTATTAATCGCATGATTGTCCATAGATAATTGCAATTAATCACAATTAACTTGCCCCAAATTGCATGTGATTATCATAAAGTGGGCATGTCTGTAAAGGGGAGACTTGTTGGTACCCATAGAACCCATTTACATTCACATATCTTGGGGTCAGAGGTCAAGGGACCCCTTTGAAAATGGCCATGATAGTATTTCCTCGCCAAAATTTAACGTAAGTTTGTGGCGTTATTTAACCTCCTTCACAACAAGCTAGTATGACATGGTTGGCACCGATGGATATGATACAAGTATCTTCTTCTACTCAAAATCGCAAGTTAATGCGTTAAAGAAATTTGCATTATAATTGCGTTAACTTTGACAGCCCTTCTTCTAATAAAGTTTGTTCCGTGTGCTCCAGTGTGTTTCGGACCCGGTCTCTGAAGTCTCTCCTATTATACAACTACTGTATACGTTTTGAAGAATGCACAATGTAAAGTTCTCAGACAGCGTTGTCTGTAGAGGAAGCAGGTCACACACATGCTGGCTGAGGGCAGAGAGAGAGAGAGAGGCTGTTTGGTTTTGACAGCTGGCATATTAATCTTCCAAATTTCATATAAAATGTGGTTTGAATCTGTGGTTGTTTCCATATAGCTGGATCTCTGACTCTTGTATGTGTGTCGGTTAATCTTTACACCCTTAATACACACAGGCTGTCATAACAGCACTGATGAGCAGAGATGGAGGTCAAACGATAGATAACTGTGCACATTATTATTTTGTAATGTATAAAAAACAGAGGCTCCCTCCTTCCTTCCCTCCCTCCCTTCCTCCCTTCCTCCCTCGCTAGTTCAGCTGTCTGGTCAATGGGACCGGGGCAAGTAGCCAAGCATGTACAGCCAAGCCTCCCCCACCTCCTCCCCCCTTCCTCTCCCATCCAGACGGCCTCCTGTTCAGCTGCGCCGCTCGCCGCAGGTTCCAGCCAGGTCAGATGTTCAACACGAGCGACAACATGTTCGCTCCTCACCGCTGTTTACCGCGCCGGGCTGTCAGCTCCAACACACGGAGAGAACTCACAGTGATGGAGAAGACTCTCAAACAGCATTTACGACTCAAAATCTCTCTAGCAAAACCCAAACTAATGAAGTCCTGCTAATTAAACATTAACAGGTTTTATAGACTAGCAGCGTAGCTGTAGTCAACAACACTGTGTGGATTCACATGGCCTGCTCTGGTGAGCGCTTATTGAAGATTTACAATATTTCTGACCAGTTTTTAAATCAGAATTTACAGAAATAATGACAATAAATAAACTTCTGTTTTACAAAGATGAGATAGTATCACTGGACATGAAGACAACGGAGTAGAAGCGCTGCTGGTTATCACATACAGGTGCTCTTTGGATGCTTATCAGTCTTGAGAAGGGATCATTGCATTGGGAGGAATATGCTGTCAGAAAAGTACAAAATGCAACTCTCCTTCAAAAATAATTCAACGCACACTGTAAAGATTGAGCTAAATTAAAATGCCTTGTGTTTAAAATGACCAATGCATAGTGATCGACAGGTCTTCATCAGGACAATGACCCTTAATGCCAGGTCAAATAAAGGCATTTTAAATTTGCACAAACTCTACAGTGTGCCTCGGATTATTTTTGAAGGAGAGTTGCATTTTGCACTTTTTTAGAGAACATATTCATTGAACAAGAGAGTATTTGTCTCTGCATCTTGGCTGCAGAAAAATACATATATTAACTGCAAGATTAATTTTGATTTGACATTTAAGGTAGTCATTTTGTATGTATGTACTGTATAGACTGTATATACACAAATACACCTCGTGGTTCCACTCAAGAAAAAGTAAATGCATCATTTTGTTCATGCACTCTGACTGTTAACATCTTGTAAATACAGACAGGTGGTGGAAGGTCCAGAACCAGAAGGTAAAACATCACTTTGGACGTGATATCAGCGGTAAAGGTTTTAGCGCATCAGGTGACCGAACATGTTAACACACATCTTGGACTCATCTACAATTTATGTGACGTGCAAACGAATGCGTCTTTTTAATAATAGAGGGGTTTGAATAGATGTCAAGGAGCAAAGGGTTTGTAGCTTTTAAACAGCCTTAAAGTGCTTCAGAGGAAATATAACAGAACCAAAGACAATGTAAACTTTAAATGGCAATACTTGAAGTTTTAGTCCTGGTTGATTTACAATTTCTATTTTAGTGAAAACAAATACATTGTGCTCAGAGTTTAGCAATCTGGAGTATTGTTGTTGATACACGAGCATAGAAATAGAATAGAAAACTTATATTTCTATATGCATGATCTTTGAATTTTGTGCACATGTCCATTTTTTTGTGTGTGTTTACAATGGAGTTGCTCAATCACCATTATGTTACCTCATTTGACTATAAATAGTGACTTCACAGACATTTATTTAAATACAAATCTTCGAGATTTCCACTTTAAAATGTAGGAATGACAAACATCTTCAGCCACTTGTTGACATCTGAGCTAATGAGGATTGTGAGATGCAGCTAATAAGCTAATAAGTAGACTATTAGTTCAAATTAAAGTCAGGAAAGTTAAACTTTAAACCTTCTGTTCAACCGTCTCTTTTACTGCTCTAGATTCTGTTTGTTGCCCTCGTGCACTGACACTCTGCACACTCTCACACTCTCACACACACATACAGACACACACAGTGCAGCGGTGGCCTGAGTCAAAGGTGCAGGGCTGCCCCGCTAGCCGCCCAGGTGCAGAGCAGATAGGGTTGCAGCGCGTAAACGGCTAATTCCAGCACGGCTGTGGGAACGCCAGCTGCCCCCGTATTTCTCAAAATCTGAAATTGTTTTGGATTCGCGCGCCAACAGAAGGACTCGACATGCAAGAGTGAAAGCAGCTCGTTTCCTGTGTCTTCCCACGTCAATAAAATAAGTGCTCGGTACCGTGGCAAAACCGAACTTCTGTTCTCCAGCCTCACCCCCCGCCGTCTCCTCCTCCCTCCCCCCCGTGTTTGATAGATGATACCAAATGTATTTGAGCTTTATCAAAGCGGGAGGACTCGAGCAGAAAATATGCATATGTTTGACCATTAAAGCCTCGCACAATATTGACTGTACTTTTCCAGGAAAGTCAAACGGTTTTGCTGCATTCCTGCTCAATGTATGCAACCTTTAAACCTTCTGCACACTCGTTTCTGCAAATGAGAGTCGCAGTTTGAGTCGTAACGAGCTGCACTTTCCACACAGTCCATGCAACCTTTAAACCTCTGCAAACTTGCCTTTGTTCGGCTGCTGCAGACACACTTTTAGAGCTCATTTACAAAACATGATGGTGTTTTTGGAAAACCAAATGATTATTAGGTTTAGCACATACAGTGGAGCGGGGTTAAAGTGCTCTTCTGTTAAAAAATGTGCAGCAATTTCCTTTGAAAGTTTTATATAATGTGAAGAAAAAACCATCAAGTACAGGTCCAAATTAAAAAGATTTTTTTAAATATCTTTTCTTTTAAATGAGTTGTTTTCTTTTTTCTTTTCTTTTTAATGATCAACTATGTATTTTTATTTAATTATTTAATTTTAATTAATCTTTTACTAGAAATAATTTCTTGTTTTTCAACATTTTTATAATACTTATTTAGTTATTTTATCCTATCTGTTATTTATTAATCTTTTATTTGTAATATATATTTCTAAATGTTGTTTACGAATGATCATATTTACATTTGTGTATCTTATATTTTGCCATTTGTAACTTGTCATATTATTTTTGTTATATTTTTTTTTGTACTTTTATATAAAATTTTTTGTGAAATCATATTATATTTTTTATTGATTTATTTCATTTTAATTTTGTCACATTTATTCTGTTTTTGCCCTGAAAAAAAATGTATATTTAAAAAAATTTGAATTGCTACCCTAATTTATATACAGTAAATACATGTACATTACGTAGGTTAAAAACATTTCATACAGTAACACACTTTTTGAATCGCGTGTTTGAATCCCTAAAGATCACGTGGAAACTTGTTGAAACGCAGCGACTCAACAGCACAGCAGATGCGTCAACATTCAACACTGTCGATGACACCGTGTGGCAGCGGAAACACAAACCGACTGTTGATGTCGTTTCCGCGGCAGCTTGTGAATTTTTGGCGGGCAGATGTTATCCGTCAGGCGTCGGTCGACCTGCGAGACGAGATGAAACAGTGTGGACGCCGCCTGACCCGCCGAGGGAAGAGGCTGCGAGGAGGACGGCTCGCCCCGGTGGCCTTCGGGAAGATTTGGGTTGTAGACGGATGGATGTGGACTGAGATCAGCAGAATGGCATCTGCTTTACACACCCACACACACACACACACACACACACACACTGCTGAGATATTAGTATTCAGAGCAGAGCTGCAACTGAGCAGCTTCTCTGTGTATTTGTTCTTTTTTAAGCAGCGAGGGAGCAAACTCACTTAACTTCACACTTTAAATTCCCCTTAACCTCTTTGACTCTGCGGTCGTTCCATCATTATGATCTCATACTGTTCGACAAAACACTGTTTTAAACTTTTACTTTATTTGATGCTAAAGTTTCCAAGAGAATCAAATGCATCAGTGTCTCTTTTCATCTTCATTTTACATGTAAAACAATCATGCAGCTATTAAAATGTCTGAGTTACTGTATATAGTTCACTTAAAGCGGTGGAGCACGGAGAACTTGTTGATCCAGAACTACATATACACTTATTAGGGCTGCAAAATTAATCCAAATTGTATTGAGATGGTGCAATATTAGGCAAAATGTGTGTCAAAACACCATTTTAAATGAAATACTGTGGTGCTGCAGAGACGTCCTGACCTACACATCATATTCTACAGACTTAAGAAAACAGTTCTGTTGTTTTATTAACAGCTGCTGCCGCCATTTGGACTGAAAATGCTTATTATATTTATAATGCTTTATTGTTCAACACAGGCCATTTCGGCAGAATATCACAATGGAATAGAAATAATTTAGTTTTACTTTTGTTTGGCACTTAGTAGGCGGACGTTTTCGTAGTCGCTTTCAGTCCAGAATGGTGGAAGCGTAGCTTTGCTGCTGACGTTGCAGTGGAACGAACGATTGACTTTCACTTCTTATCATTATACGCTCTTTGCCCATACTAGAGATTAAAATACATTTTGACCATATTGTATTTTTTTAATCTTTCTCTTTGAAATAAACCAACACAAAGTGACTTGTTGATCCTGATATTGATCTTCTCCTGACATTGTCCATTTCATCACTTTGAGATTAGAGAAAACACATTAATCCACATTGACTGACATCATTAAAGACATTTAGAACACTAACTAAAGAATAAAGTTAAGGGATTTAATTTCCTCTTCAAACTAAATTATCCCCAAGTTTGAAAAAGTAATCAAAAGCAGCACTAAAACTGAGTGGCATAGACATTTTGTCTAGTTTAACTTTTCTATAAGGGATAAGAAGAGCATCACTTTAAGCTCTTTTTACACTGCATGACTTTGTATATAATCTAACATCTGTATCTGCATGTTCAGACCCTTTTATTAAGTACCACTGATTGAAATATTGTTTTTGGCTACACGATTACATCAAACTAAGCCGGACATGTTGGTGTCTGTTGAAACGTTGGGATATAAACTGGGATTTAAGAACATTTCATTGTGATTTAAAGACGTTTTTTTTGCCGCTTCAAACCGGATTTCACTTTCAAATTCCCCATAAAGCATGCACATTTTGAACAGGTGATTAAAAGCAGATGTGAAACTCCTTTAAGGGACTACAGGTGACCAGTCAGAGTGTTTAACACCTGGCTCTACTTTATCTCAGAGATGAACTTCAGGTGATAATTGAACTCCGTTTTCTTTCCCACCAATTAGAGAAGTCTGTGGTGGCAGAGCACCACATTGCACTCTTGGACCTTCGTCAACGGGGTGATGAGGCGACTCTCAGCTCGTGTGAAACGGTGCTGGCAGTCTCCGCCGCTCGCATTCATTCCCCATATAAACCATCCCCCCCCCACCCCTCATTTTTTTTTGCGGTTTCCTCCCCCGGCGATGCAGACAGCACAATAGTCTCACTGAGCGGTGACGATTAACACATAAAAGCGACACGGGGAATCTCGCTGCTAGATACTAGCGCACATGAGAGGGCAAAGCATTCATAGCATGCCAACAACTTCAGTGGGAGCCCCTTCTATCTGATTGGTGATCTTTTGTTTTGGCGTTGCCCTCGATTCGGGGGAACGTGCCCAATCAGATTACGGAGAGGGAGGCAGAGCGAGACGACAATCGCTGTTTTCTATTTACTCCGTCTATCTCCGAGCGGCTTCACTTAAAGCAGCCAGAGAGAAGTCAAGTCAAAGCGTCTCCATCTCAACTTTCACCCCACCCCTCCCTCCTTTCTCCCATACAGTAGTGCTCAGACACTAAAGCTGGATTAAATCCAAACTTCAGCACAATCAGATATTCTGGCGAGCCCCGGGGGTTTAATCTGAAACTTCAACCGCTGACACAAGTGACAGGTAATCTCAGGGAACTATTTAAAACACACAAATGGAGACAAATGAAGGATCACTGCTTAAATTAAGTCTCTTTTGACAAAATAAGAGCACGATTTGGAGATAATCTGTCCTAAAGAAGAAGCAGAATATAAAGACCCGGGGCCTATTTTTCGGAGGATGTTTGTGTCTGTGTTGCATCCTTACTTATCACTTTAACTTTAAGACTAATAATCTAAAGTCCATGTCAACTATTCTTTATCTGGGACTGTTCTGTGTTATGTTGTCGTTTTTTGATTGTCATTTCAACTGTTGCTGCGAATGCTGCGAATTAAATCAACACACACTTACAGCCTCCCAATGTGGTTTCTTCCGACACCAAATACTCTATAAAGCATATTCACTCAGGAAAGAAAAAAAAGATATCTTAAAGGTCTTATTGATTAATTTTTATGTAGACAAATATATTTTTTTAAATAATTAGGGCTGTCAATTGATTAAAATATGTAATCGCGATTAATTGCAAATTTTATCTGTTCAAAATGTTCCTTAAAGGGAGATTTATCAAGTATTTAATACTCTTATCAACATGGGAGTGGGCAAATATGCTCCTCTATGCAAATGTATGTATATATTTATTATTGTAAATCAATTAACAACACAAAACAATGACAGATATTGTCCAGAAACCCTCACAGGTACTGCATTTAGCATAAAGCAATATGCTCCAATCATAACATGGCAAACTGCAGCCCAACAGGCAACAACAGCTGTCAGTGTGTCAGTGTGCTGACTTGACTATGACTTGCCCCAAAACTGCATGTGATTATCATAAAGTGGGCATGTCTGTAAAGGGGAGACTCGTGGGTACCCATAGAACCCATTTACATTCACTGATCTGGAGGTCAGAGGTCAAGGGACCCCTTTGAAAATGGACATGACAGTTTTTCCTCGCCAAAATGTAGCGTACGTTTGGAGCGTTATTTATCCTCTTTCATGATGAGCTAGTATGACATGGTTGGTACCGATGGATTCATTAGGTTTTCTAGTTGTAAACGCAGTATATTGAATCGTTACTTCTGTATCATGATACGTATCGTATCGCCAGATTTTTGCCAATACCCCGCTGAAGTTAAACTGAATTCATATATAAAAAAAAATTAAAATTAAAAGTGTATAATTTTGCATTGACTTTGGTTTTGAGTGAAATTTCCTGCTGGGAAAACTGTCTTTAAAGACTCCATTTCACTTCGTACTGCTGTTTGATGAGCAGAATAAATGAAGAGCCGTATTGTCTGTGTGGAGGATCAGCAGTGGTTGTGGCATGTTTCCAGTCTGGGTCGCTCGCTGCATGTTTGGGTCCCAGTTTCAGTTCTGGTGTGAACTGGACCTCAGGTAAGACGTCCTCTTATAACACAACTACTGAACAGAATTATAGCATTTACTGTTTGTTTGTCACGTATATTTCTTAACTTCTGACACTGCTGGAGAGAATTAAACACTTTTATTGTACATATCCATATAATGATGTGTCATCATACTGCATATAGTATGTCTAAACTGTAGTTTATACATGATGTAAAGAGATAAGTAGCTGGTTCACATGTGAAAGATGAACTGTGTATTGTGATTATGTGTGTATATTATATTCACGGATCATTATCTTGTATACTAATAGACTAGCGTCACTGGTTTGAATATTATAATGATCCATTACTATAATGTACTGAAGCGTGTTTTAAACTGATTCATTATAGTGATCACATTGAATAAGACTCAAAGATATACAGAGTGTTTGTATATTTATGCATGCATTTAATAGATTATATTAATGTTACGATACATTATATTGATTCTCTGGACGACAATACGATATTTTCTGATGTCACAACGTCTGCCACGATATGATTTTGATTCAATTCAGGCGCCTGCAATCAATATGAGACGATATCATATTCTATATATATATATATATAGATATTCTTCCATAGTCAATTTAACACAATCAATAACATTCAACTCACAAAAAGCCACTTAAATATGATCTATTATTAATAGGCTCTTCCAGATATTTAATTGAAAACAATATATTATTTTAAATAAAAAGAATAAATATAAAGTGTGAATTTCAAAATAAAGGTCTTAAAGATGATGATATCAATATTTTGACTTTGCATCGAGGATATTGGATCTTTGATTATATATTATTTATCGATCCAGATCAATGTATCGTAACACTCCTAGTTGTTTAGATGCATATGAAGCTACTCATGTTGCATGATACAGATATTATTCTAATGCACTGTACATACTGTATATATTCCTGTATTTATATATATGATGGTACATGACACTGCAGAAATATAGAGTATGTATAGAGTAAATGATTATGATGACTTTGCATTATGACGGCGAGTAGACTAAAAGCTTTCAGTGTTTTTTCAAGCACAAAAGTTGTGTCTTTGAATGATTAAAAACCTGATTTAGAAATAAGTGAAGACGTCCTTGTGCAGATTTTCAGATTAAACAGACGCTGATTGATTGTTATTAAATGTCTCAGCACAAAGATTCAAAGTGTTTCTGTTGTTTTCATCCTTTGACTCTTTAGCCTCCTGTTTTTACTGTTGAACTTAGATAAACTCTGAGTTTCTGCAGACTGGTAACTGACTCAGATGGTTTCAGACGTCACTTAGCTAATATTTCATACTTTCCATTAAAATAAAAACAACAGAAATAGGTCATTCAGCATCATTCACTTCCATTTAATAACCACAGTAAATTAACTAACTGAATCTAGTCAAAGTTTGGTAAAGACGCTTTAGGTGGGACAACTTCAAAACACTAAATACTGATTTTCAGCATCTTCAATCCTAAAACAGGCAATTTAATTTATACAGCCCGATATCACAAATCATAGGGCTTTACAATCTGGAAGCATACGACACCCTCTGACCTTTATGACCCTCGCATCGGGAAGGAATCCATCGGTACCAACCATGTCATACTAGCTTGTCGCAAAGGAGGCTAAATAACGCTCCAAAATTACTCTCAATTTTGTTGAGGAAAAACTGACATGATTTTCAAAGGGGTCCCTTGACCTCTGACCTCCAGATACGTGAATGAAAATGACTCTATGGGTACCCACGAGTCTCCCCTTTACAGACATGCCCACTTTATGATAATCACATGCAGTGTGTGGCAAAAACAGTGCAGCTTTTGTTTTGCATGAAATGTGTTTGTGTGTATTCCTGGTGTGTTCATTACACTAGTTTATTATTATACTAGACAGTTTCCTAAAATTAGATTTTAAAAAAAATCACAATATATCATAGGGCTTTACAATCTGTTAGCATACGACACCCTCTGACCTTTATGACCCTCGCATCGGATGAGGAAAAACCTTTTTAACAGTGAATAAATGTTAGAGAGCTCAGGAAGAACAACGGAGGAGAGATCCTTCTTCCAGGACTGATCCAACAATTACCGCGAGGAAATAAACTGACAGCACCGAGTCCCTATTTCACTTATGGTTTATTTATTTTATTCTACTTTTCAGGATTTAAAATGAGCTTTAACCTGACGTCTTTATAAAAACTGCATCCTGAAAAAAAACGCCAATATTATGAAGGTTATAGCTGCCGTCAAAAATAAGAAAAATCCACTTGAGAGGAGTTTGTGGTAATTAACACTGTTTCCTCTTCTTTACATTTGATGGTCTAACAGCACAATTAGGGTTTTAGAAATACTGTCCAGAGCTGACTTGGTTGTCAGGAAGAGTGTGTGTGTGTTTGTGTGTGTGTGTGTACGGACTGACCAGTATTACCACTAACAGTCAGATTTGTGTCTGTTCATGTTCGTCTCTCTCTGACTGAACTGATCACACCTGATAAAACGGTCAAATCTGGGAATATTTGGGTTTTTCAGAAGGTCAAATGTGGTGACTCATCAGACCCACAGGTTGTCTCTTATTAAAGCTGTGTCATATTAATAATAAATATATAAATATGACAATATATTTGACCGAATGTGGAGATATTTTAAGGATAACCATTGATGCACAAAAATGATGCACCATTTTACTGTTCTGTGCAATATCAACATTTCATATTTATAATGTTTACTTACTTTATCTTTATTGTTTACTTGTTTATTTATCAGATATTGTTATTTTATTTTACTGTGCGACTAATTATTACCTCATCTCTTATCCTAATTCCGCCTTTAAGAGGAGACACTACAGGTGAATAGAGTAAAACATTATAAACTAATAGATAACTTCCCCAGATGATTACTGACATTAAGACAATTATTTTTTGTATTGCAAGTTTTCTGACATTTAATGTATAGATATGCAAATGGGGCATTATTTAATGCTAACTTTTGGTGAATTTAGGAGAAATCTACAGATGCAAAGTAGTAAAATAAACATCTAAATTTGTATGTTGGATGTTTTCTGTCTACTAGTCTGAAAGAGGACATGTTATGGAAGTAAATTGGATCACAATTTGAAATTAAAAATGATGCATTTTCTCTCCCTTTAAGCTGCATCAGGATACAATGACACGCAAAGCTCCAGATGATATTATATAATATTAAATCAATAAAGTATACAGGCCATCTATCTATAAACTGAACTCTGACAGGAGAGGAGATGATGAAGTTGATGTATTTTTTCTCTCATTTATCGTATTGACTTTTAGACATTTAAATAAATATTTTCAAATTAAGGAATAAAAGCAGATTATCTAGCGGAAGTTATCAGATTAAAAGTGAGACGAATAAAAAGAAAAAAATATGAAAACAATCATATATTTTAATACTTTCTAAAGGACTTAAATTCAAATCACTGCAAATATCAACATGTAAATTATTGTAGATTACAGTTGAATTTTATTGTTTTTGAGTGTGCTGACATCCTCATATTTTGAAAAAATATTATGCATTTGCTATGTGTGCAGAACTGTGCATTTTATATAAATGTTAGTGCATAATATTTTGATTTGAAAATAGAAAAATACTTCATTAGAAAACACAAAATATGGACATAAAACGATTCACAAGCACAACTTCTATATTAGATTTCAACCAAAAGGAGCTTTTGAGGTGCTGAGAATGACGCCAATATTAGTTCATATTTTAACTGAATGTTAACTATTGTTAAATAATTCCAAATATTGCCAGAATATTCTCCTCATTAAGGGAGAAAAAGCCTTTGATATTTCATTTAGACCATCACAGGACAGTAAAAGTGTCCACTGAAACCAGACTGGTGAAATTATTTAAGAGTTGGAAGCACTTTAAAGCTGCAGAACGACAGTGACACGCTTTATTCATTCATCACTGTGTTAAAATTAACTATAAGTTTACTAAAAATATCATCAGACGGTCTGTTTTTGTCTGAATGTGATGCCAGAGAAGGCTGCTTTGTATTTGATATGTAATAAAAAAATGAACATTGGTGATTTTTTTATTGTAAAAAGCAGAGAAGCTGAGCAGCCACAGTGAGAGAAGGCTTTTAAACTGTAGGGTGCAGCAGTCGTCTTTCAAACAGGATGAGCTGGAAGCAGCCGCAGAGCCGAGCCGAGCGGAGAGCTGGAGGAGGAAGAGCAGACCGAGGCCCCAACACAAGAACCACTAACGCTCCGCAGTGTAGATGAAGAGGAGGAGGAGGAGGAGGAGGAGGAGGAGGGAGGGGGTGATGTGTAATTACAGACTACATACCAACACCCCGTCGTAATTTACATTACTTGATGTCATGGAAAAATATTAGATGATTGTTTTTATCCGCAGACAGTAACACGACGGAGGGAATCCAGGCGACACACACACACACACACACACACACACACACACACATATCTAACAGGCCACTTGACCACTTAAGTTGCAGTTATTATGCCATTAACTGACATGAACCGTCCGCCAATCCACAGCGTCACAGACGAGCAGCCAATCACACGGGGAGGTAGACGTTTTTGAACGGCGATTAGGACGTCGTCACGTTATCAGTGAAGTTTCTTCAGTTGTTGCTTTGTGTATTTTCTGTCTGTAACTGTCTGATATCGGTTTTTATAATCATATAGTTAGGAGTTAGCAATAAAAAACACCTTAAACACAAAGTCCTCTCACTACTTTTACTCTTTCTAGAGCTTTCAACCACTCTCATGGTCTTCAACTGTAACCTTTTGAACTCTACAATAGAAATGGTCCACCAGTGCCTACATTGATATTTTTGCTTATTGTGATGTCATTTATTGGAGTATCTTCAAATGCTTCATGTCTCTAAAATCTGTACAACCTCAGCTAAAAGGTTATGTAAGTCAATAAAGCATCATAATTGATAAAAGTATTGCAATTGTGTCATACATTTTAAAATAGTACAAAAATCGGACATGTTTTTTCATAAAATGTTACTAAATAAACACAAAACATGAATACAAAATATTATATAAATATTGATCCAAAAGATTTCTGAATGTAGAAACATGAACAAAATATTTCTCTAAGTTATTTGAACTATGCAATTTTTTTTAGTTTTGGAGATATGTTAATATTTATGAGCAGATCAGTGCAAAGGCATTTTGATATGTTTGTATATACCGCATGTAATGTAACATAATGACGTCATCAGGAGCGTACAACCTGATAACGTGAAAGACAGAAGCCGTAGCTTTCTGCTGCAAAAAGCATGAATGCTCTAGATATTATGGTTTATATTTGACATTGATTTAAACAGGATCATGCAAACAACGACATCCCGCTGCCGCCTGCAGGAGGTCTGTTTTTAAAGGGTTAAGGATGCTTTTTGCATTTATTGCATTATTTGCACGTGCAGATAAAATAAGCACAAGAAGGTGTTGTTGATGTATACTGTATAAATACTTGTATTCAGTTAAGTTTCCATAAAGGCAAAACATTTTTGGAGATCCATATGGCTTCACTTTGTCAGATCTGTCATTATATGAGGGTGGAGAGTCGAAGGTTTTCACCACACTGTCACTAAAAACCTCGAAAGTCTCAACTCCAGATTACGGAAACTCTGTAGGGTTAACAGCACGGCTGAAACTACAGTAATAGTGCTTATTATTTAGCTTATAAAAATATCAGAAAATAGTCCAAATGTTTTCCTGAGCTCAAGGTGACGTCTAAAAATGTCAAAACATCTGATTCACTATGATATAAAACAGAAAATCTGCTAAACAACAAACTAAAATGAATAATTTCTAATCAGAATGAGAAGAAAATTGTGTGTTTATTTGTACCTGGAGTCTCTACATAATAATTTTTTGGACTATTTAGAGTTTAACAGCATGTTGCATTGTGTTTTCTGAGATGAATAACTCAATAACTGACTGAGAGTAACCACATTTCAGTACTTCAGAGGATTACATGCGTGTTTACAACTACAAGCTTGTAGTCTGATTCACTCTGAAAGCAGCACATTCAGCATTCGAGATGTTTGCTTCGTGCAACGTGTTGCAGGTTGTTTACTGCTCGTCTTATCACTGATACCGTTCAGAACGAGACCAGAATCAAATCTGCAAATGTGCAAAGTTCAAACGGGCCTGGGGGTATCGATTTAGAGAAGTTTGTGTCAAATATTGGGGCTGAAAATGTTGAAGCGAGTTTGATCTGATGCTCGATGATTCAGAAAAGTTAAAGTGCTAAAATGGACTCGTACAGCGCCAAACATACTTTTATAACTTTTAAATCTGCAGCACTGAAAACACGAGCGTCTTCAATCATGTAGAAACTCAATGTGACACTGATGCTAACTCAAACTATTAGTCCGTCATGCTTCTTATCATTCTATTGACAGCTTAATATGGAAGTCCAGAGGTGACATGAGCCAACGCAGATCATTACATTAAACTGATTAACAAATGTGTGTGCATGATGTGCAAACAAAAAGTTGCTGCTAATCAAATAAATTCAAAACTCTGAAGTTTAATGTTAATCTTAGTCAGTAGCCATATAAAATAAATATTAAATCATTTTATTTGCAGTTTCAAATCAGAAGAAAATGTGTAAACTAAATTTTTAACAAAAAATCTAACTGAGCTTTTGAATTTGAATTATTTCATCATTGTATCACAAATTAAATGAAAATGTATTTGCAGTTTTGACACTGATAATTGTGTCATTTTTATTTTAATTATTATTATTTAGACAGGACATAAGGATCACCATGTGGCTTTATTTTTTAAATATATTTTTTTGGACATTGTTTTTTGTCATTATTGATAGTGGACAGCGGAGAGGATGGACAGTGCCTCCGTATTTCGTTTATTTTGTTTCCTTTTGCAATAACACACTGCTCACAGTATTTTTTAGTAAACGAGATAATCTTGCAATAAGCACAGCTTGTCAAATATGCTTCTAATAAAAGAAAGTGGTGTGAAAAATGCTAATTAAGATGATTAAAGCTGCGTTCCCATCAAGCAGTCCAGTTCAGTTATACATTAGAGGGGTTATTTTTGCGTTTCCATTACCAAAACTTGTGGATAGTACCTGGTACTTTATTTAGCACCACCACCAGATTACAAGCGAGCTGTGTCTAGACTAGGAGGTGGAGTTAAAACACTGCAGACCACTGATTGGTTAGAGAGAATCATCACGAGCATGACACGGGACATCCTGCACAAACCCGCTGTTTTTAAACAGCCAAGCTGACGTCAATTGAGACCGCAATTTTTGTATTTACTTGACCCAGATTTAAAAAAAAAATTTCAGCCTGCAAAACTATATCGTACATTACAACGGAGTGCAGACGTTCCTCTGTTTGGTTGAGTGTCGTGTTGAAGATGATGTCACGGCAGTTTCACGCGGCGTTGCTACGGCAATCAGCTGAGAATCCTGCCTACAATAGGGGGGTACTATCTGCAGGGGAAAACGAATGGAGAAAAGCACCTGGTACCAAAAAGTGAGTTGGTCGAGCAGAGTGAGCAGTGGAAATAATAACATCTAAAATCCCTATTCCATGTTTTTTCAAACCATTTTTCACCTGCATTTAGAAAATAAAACTAAACACCAATGAATTCCTGCTTTGAAATGAATAATGACCCCTTGTCATACATCATATACACATATGGGAAATGAAATTCCAATTTGATTGAATGCTTTCAATTTAAAGTCATTCCAGGACTTCCGTACCCAAAGGCGCTCGCTACATATGAGAACATCCTTTCTCTGCCTCTTCTTACCTTTTCATCTTCTCACTGCCCAACCAGCACCTGAAAGAGACAAAAGGTAGAGTCTCTAAGTCTGCAAATGACACTGACATGGACGTCCACATCGGCTGTCACATGAAGAAGACGCATTAGTAAATAACAGCGGGTTGATAACGGTGAAAATGCACCATCAAATGTACTTCATAATGCTTTACGGCTGCCATTCGCTGACATTTATATATCACTTTTTAGTGGCGGGCCAATGAAACGCCGGCTTTGAAATAAAGTCGGCCATGATTCATGTCTCTGCTGTGTCAGTCTTACATTAATATTATGACCATATCCATCATGTCGGCCATCTATAATGAACAGATGCTGTAAAACACAATTTGGCATGACAAGAGGGAGAGGTGGAGGGAGAGGCTTTCATTGATGGCAGTGTGTTGCCTTTCAAACGGCCAGCGAAGCTCCAACCACCGTGAAGCTGCAGGACTCACATTTTCTTTTATTTTCATGCACACCTGAATGCAAAGTGACACGTCTGTAAGAGATGCAAGAGAAAAGCGCTTCTGTGTTTTCTGTGCAAAGACTTTGATTAGATAATCTCTTCACGTATGAGAAAGGTTGAAAGCAACAATGACTTTATGACTAAACCCTGGAAGAATTGATTCAGAGGAAAAAGGATGATTGGTCTAAGCTGCTTCAAAAGCATTTATATGACTGTGTTTCAACGTGAAGCAGCACTCAGTACACACTGAAACAACCAACACGTTCCCATCCCAACTCGTCACATACTGACGCTTTGTCAGACCCCTCGGCGTCACTTCACGGTCGCAGTAAATACGTGTTTAATGTGGTGAATTCAAACAAAACCACTATAGTTAGGTTTAGCAAAAACAAGGTTGGGCTTAGAATTACTACAGTAAAGTGAAAATGAAACTGAATGTTGTGACTCAGGGTAAGACACTCGTATTTTCCGGCTAATGCTGCGTTCCATCTGAACTAGGAAGTCGTCATTTCTGAGTTTCCAGTCAGAAAATTTCCACTTGAACGCCCCCTGAAGTCGGATTCAGAAAGTCAGAGCAAACCTCACCAACCCTGACCTCAAAATCCAAGATAGCTGCGCTGCGAATCAACAGTAAAAAAGCTGTAGTATTATTCTGTTTATAGCACTTCTATCTCATTTGTGTCTCATTAAATCAGTCGTACACACAGTAATGTCCAACTTCTACCTGTGGACATGTTGCTACGGTGTTTGTATGCACAAAATACGGGAATAATGTGTTGTTATTAACTGGTATTGTTAACAATCGCTGGAGCTAAGTCCATTAAGTTTTGATTAAGTTTGATGCACAGCTCCGACCTCCGTTTTCCAAGGTAAATGGAACGCAGCAGGTACAAATCACAAGGCAACTTTGGCAATGTGGCAAGGAGCGAGTGGAAAAGGGCCGTCTAACTATCTGCAGGAGGAAAGAGGGAACAGGTGAGCAGGTTGGCGGCTGAGGTCAGGTGACTGGAGGTCTGGAGAGAAAGGGGTCGAAAGGGCAGACTGGGACTGGAGGGAAAGTCCGAGGACGAAGAGGATGGCGATGAACGAGTTCGAGGAAGTGGGAATGTGGCTGGAGGGCGAGGTTAGGAACAACCGGTCTAGGTTACATATAAACTGCTGTTTCAAAAGACTGTATTCCAATGTGAAGCCAGTCCTAAGTACATATTTAAACCATGGCTTTGTGTCAACTTCAGGGTTACTTGCATGAGGAGAGCATGCAGGTAGGAGACAGCGTGTGCTTTAGTTTAGTTTTGATAGAAATTAAAAGCTGACCTCATGTCCTGTGTTGGCGAAGGATTCACAGATCTGACACGGACAACAGCCTTTCATCTTAAGGAAAACTGAGAACAGAAGGTTCACATCACACCCGACACCAAAAATACTCTGCAGCTACTGCACTATATTTGACCAGCAGTGTACTATTTTGTGGCCAGTGGTTGTAGGTGTCTTCTCTCATCTTACATTGTGGGCAGGACGGGATATTTTTTTCTTCAGCTGGGAGACATTCCTCGTCAGAGCTGCTGATCAAACAGATTCTTATAGCTTTCTGCCAGATTTGACGCCACGTCTCAGCTGTGCTTTCTACGCCGAAGTCGTTCTCCTGCATCTGTTTAGTAGCCGGTGTGATAACGCAGGTGGCGGCAATCAGCACACGCTCTAATATTTTGAAGAGGAATGGCTGTTTGTGTGTTTGTGCTTCGGAGAATGGCCAATAAAGCTCAATTGGGCTTCTAAAAATGAAGTGTGAGTAAAAGGAGAGTCTGTTTTGAGCCGTTTTATTCTTCTCCTCAATACTGAACGGCACAAGCTGCTGTGCACGCTCCCACATTTACACCTAATGAGACTCACTTCATAGAGAAATGTGCATGAGAACTTTCAGTTCAGGTGAGATAAAGAGAAAAAAATGAAGCTTTTCTGTGAAAGCGAGGGAAGAAAAGTGCCTCCAGGTGAACTCAAACCATCCAAATAATCTAATTATGTGCCAAATCCCACCTTCTCCGTGTCTAACACCCACCTCTAACCCTCACACTGCTCATTCTCATATCAGGAAAACTGTTTGGCTCTTAAATCGCACTATTTCAGAAATGCTAATTTCCTAAATGTGTTTTGCCGACTGCGTCCACAGCGCTGATGGAGGTGCATATTTCTCCCCCCTCATGCACTTTCATTTCCCCTCTCGCCCCGTTGAAAATTACACACAGCCTTGTTTTGTATGCAAAGATACCTCCCTTGCTCAGGGAAATTTTATTTGTACGCCGTCTTTCCTGCTAATGCAACAAATGAGAAATGGCGATCCGGGCCTCAGGAAACGCTCAGGCCCGGCAACTGGCACTGTGATGTTTGAGCATAAGCCTCTCCTTTAAAAGAGCGTGTTGATTCTCCATACCCCAATATTGACCGACCGTCTCTGTTTGATGTATGCATGCCCCCCCGCCCCATTCATAAACTCCCCCACCGCCATGCAAACCCAATGTTTGGGCTTAACTTGTTAGTTCTGCTTCTGGAATAGCTGCTGATGCCCCGAGATATTAGTGTACGATCGACTGGTGTGATGGACCGACCGGCTGCCTGCATGAGAGGTTGCACGCGCTCGCTGGTGGGTGACGGATGGACTGCAGCGTCTCACAGCTCAGACTTTGTCATGTTCATGTGTGTTCACATATGAAGGGATGAGAGAGAAGTGGTGGAGTACACCTACATGCATACATTGTTAACAATTAACTAAACTGGAAAGGTGTTCGTGCTAATACCAGATTTTGTTCAGTGGACTTTGTAATTTATTAGTTTGAATTAGGACGCACACACACTCTGCTAAGGTTGGTTAACTTCACATTTGGATGATTACTAAAACAACGTTTGGCTTGTTAACATGCTTTTGACACTATGTAGCCAATCAGAGCATCATCTGCTTTGATTTGATTGGTTAAAGGCTGGTTCACCCAAATCATAAATACTTATTAATTTCCATAATACACTTGAGGTGAATGGGATGTTTAATCGCTTTGTCGAATCGATTTTACATATTAATATACAACTATTGTTTGTCATTTAGGTTTTTGTGATGTAATTCAAATGGAGACAAATAAACCGAACGCAGCACCTGCTCCATCACACAAAGCCATGAGTACATTCAGTGACAATGAAGACACTAAAAACGTGTTGTGAAAAGCTCTCTCTGTGCGTTCCCGGTGGGACAGAGCGCTGTTATTAAAGCAGAAATATCAACATAACAGATAGGTATCTCCTTCAGATCGAAGATAATCCCCGCTGAGGCTCGGCGCCAAGATATCGAGAGCTGCTGCTGCGAAGTTATCTCACCAGGAATCCTTGTTTACTAAAGTGTATACCTAATTACTCTGAACTAGGTCAGAGGAGTAAAGAGTAACTGAATATTTAATGCTGTAAACTAAAAACCACACAGCACCGTATCCCTGTTTTCACCTCAACTGCTCACAGACTTCCTGGCCGTCTGTAATTTGTTAATCAAATCACCTGATGAGAGTTGTGCAGTCTGGTTGTGATAAAGAAGCGAAGAGGAGGGGGTTTCTATTAATAGATGAGTTGACTTGTGGCCTGCAGATGACAGGAAGAGAGGCCTGTCATGAGGAATGCCTTTGTTATTTTCCATCCAGGGAGGAAATGAATTTCTTGTGATTTTTCAGAAACGCTGCCCGTGGGCGCACAGGCGCCGGCGCTTCAAGGCTCGAGGAGGAAGACAGAAATAGACAGGAGAGTCAGTTGATGATGATGAGCGCTTTCCGGGTTTTGATGCGTCCGTTTGCACAGAGAATCGGTCTCAAAGAGGTTGGACGAGGACGGGCTCGCGTTGAAAAGGTTTGGAGATGGAGCGAGCTTCAGTGTGGGAGGCTCGTCCGTCTCTCACAGCCGTCTTTGTCAAGTCCAAGAACGTATTGTGTTGTCATTTGATGTTCCTGCTGGAGAGCGATGAAGAACTCCCATCGGCTTGCTTTGAACGCGTCCCTCAATGCGACAACTTTTCCACGATGGACTCAATCTTTGATGCGTACGGCCAAACCTCCAGCTAATGTATGTTGACGGCTTTACAAGTTGTAGTGAAGGTTTTTATCTAATGAGCTCCTGCACAACAGCAGCAATTATTGCTAAATTGACTCTGAAATGTGAAGTTTTTGATGGAGGAGGACAAACTTGTAGCCTTTTGCACATTCAGAGTCCAGCTCTGTTGTCCTTTCTAGTAACTATTGTTCCTTGATACACTTGGCTTTAATTGGTGTTGAGATCTCTCCATTGTAAACGGAGCAGGGTGGGGCTGCTCACACCGAAATTACAAAGTCGATTACCATGATAATAAAATGTGTCCACTCGGTAAAGAGACCATGTGGTCTATGAAAGGACGGCCAGTTCCGCCAGCTCTTATTGGTGTAGTCTGGTTTGGCTGCAGCTCTCCTTGTTCTTGGAACCGGTATCAAATGGCACATGAACACTATAATCGGAGCAATTTTCCAAACATCTTCAACTTCCACCGCACAGAAACGGATCCAGGAGTGCGGCAACAAAACCGGGCCTTATGTCAACTTCTGATTCCAAAACGTTAATGATCTAGATCAAAAGGAGCTTCACAGACGACTCGCTTTTGTGTTTTCCGAGTCCTTTTCAAACGCTGCCTTTGAAGGTTGAATACATGCCCAGAAAACGGTTTGATTAAACAGGTATGTGGGATGGTTAAACATATTGAAGACACTAATTACTACTGAACGCTCTGTGGTGTGGGGCGCTGGATGAGGATGTGGAGGAAAGGCCGCTGGGCTCAGGCAGAAAGTCGTTTTTTTGAATTCCAGCCAATCCAACAAACACAATCTAGATTATTTCACATGAAATTAACGTCATTTGCCTTATTTT
Source organism: Sebastes umbrosus (assembly GCF_015220745.1). Classification (NCBI taxonomy): domain Eukaryota; kingdom Metazoa; phylum Chordata; class Actinopteri; order Perciformes; family Sebastidae; genus Sebastes; species Sebastes umbrosus. The sequence continues at coordinate 1,774,332 of NC_051292.1, forward strand.
CATCATGGACAGGGAGACTTTCCTGCCCTGCAGCCCGTGTCAGCTTCTGTGGAGGAGAGACCCACTTCCAGAGTATGAGGGTTAAAGGAAGATTACTTTGAAACTTTTGAAATGACACATTTTTATATTTTTCTAGTCAATCGGAGCAATGTTTAGACTGATGCACCTGCAGCTGGAGCACAGAGAATCCTTCAGTTGTCTACATGTACACATGGATTCCTTAGGTTTTATAGTTTCATATGATACCAGAATCTTCACTCTAGCTTTAAAACTGAGCCCGCTACAACCTCAAAATTGCAAGTTGAGTTAATGCGTTAAAGAAATTAGTGGCGTTAAAAGAAATTTGCTTTAACGCGTTATTATGGCGTTAACTTTGACAACCCTACTGCAAACATGTAAAAAGTCCTGTTAGCAGGTTATTTGGCCACGTCCGTCGTTCATGGATGTATTTCTGGTACCTGTGTACGTGTGGACAAAGCCTAAAATGCCGATACATTCATCTAGGTCGCCTAGATTTTTAAGTTCTAAACCTAAACCTGATCCTTAGTTGGGACCTTTTCACCGTAGGAAGCTTGATTTGGCTTCTTTGAAATAATTACTAACATATTAGTTAATGTGTCTTCTTGTATGTACTATAAATATATGCAGTTGCAGAGCATTAGGTCCTTGTTCCATGAGGTGTTTACATCCTGCTGTTGACCTCCTGTACACGCCATACATGAATAATGACATTAAAAGACTACACATGGATGCACAGTTGTGTAATTATTCATAGTTTAGAGCCATCTTGATTTAAATAAATCATAGGTGAGTCCCTCCTCTGGCTGCCCTTGGCATTTGACTTTGGTTTAGGTCCCTCTTCGCACGATTTCTCTGCTGTGATGTGGACCGAGAACACTTTTGACACATCTCTGGAAACACACTTCTAATTTGTCCCTGAGGCGCTGGTTATGACGCGAGCTGACACTGAGGTCTGACAACATGACTTCTTTCCTCCTCTGGCCAAAGCTGCCGCAAAGCTGCAGCCTCGCCCGCCTCCAGACCGGAGAATCGGGGTGTCTTACAATTGAGTTGTTCCCCTCCCCTCCCCTCCCCTTTTGGGACATCGGTTCGAATTAACGCCACCGCCGCTTGACTCTTAAGGCATCGCCGCTGACAGCTGGAGCGCTCACACACACCAGGTGCTCCTGTCTCCGCCGAGGTGCCTATGACACCTACCTGTTTTTTAGCCCCCGACCTGTCAAGGGAGCCAGATTTAATTAACGTAATGATCAAAGCAGGAAAAGCAAGTTTAGCCCTGAGGTAGCAATCCCAGTGAGCCGCGCGCTCGCTTGCTAATTATTTAGCATTAAGGTAGACGGCGCTTATGCATACATGACTACTTCAAAGATTTGATTGGGGTTTGGTTCGTTACAACAGCAGAGCGCCTGGAGGAGCCGGTGGTGACATCAAAACATCAGTGTGGATAAATCTGCTGGTGTAAAGCGTCTCGCTCTCAGCCACCAGGTAACCTTTCTTTATCCTCTCTGACAGCGCCTCTTCACAACAAACATCAGCTGTGTGAATCTAAATGAAGGGACGTGGGGGCAAGTTCAGGATGCGATGACGAGGGAGATGAAAGTTTTATTTTAGGGCGCCGAGTGGAGAAGCTGAGTGCCCTGACCGCGGTTTAAGGTGACCCCGAGGGACGGCACGCCACCGCCACAGCTCATCAACTGTAGCCCCGAATGAACTCTGAGGGAGGGATGAAAAATAACAAAAATATATGAAGAGTACATCAATGAAAAGGTTACGGGCAACCAGCATATCCAGAATTCCTTTACATTCAGTTTTGGTACTGTCATTATCTCAAGATACCGAATATTTTAGACTGAATTTAGTTTAAATGTGTATAAAATGATGCTTCAGAGCGCAAAGATTAGGTGTTTGACGCCTTAAAGTAGGTGTGATGATCGGTGAGACGGGCGGCCCAATTGGTCAATCACATTCAAGTAAAGTCAAGACTTTAGGAAGAGGTTCCCACCTCTGTCAACTCACAGCATCGATACTATAAACTACTCAGATCATTTTTTTACTTTTCAATTTAATGCCGAATTCACACCAGAGCAGCGGTGAAGTACGGCCTGTGGCGAGCTGCCATGCTATGTCGATGAAAAGCTGCGGCGGCCGCTCCTGAGCTCAGCGAGCTGCAGCCGTTTGATTCTGCAGCAAAGTGTGGCCAGAGAGGACCGGCAGCCAATCAATCGCACCTCCTCGCTGCAGAAAACTTTGATTATTGCGACGAGCCGCACTTTGCCGCTAGAAACACAAAAAAAAAATCTAAAATCTTTATTTTAACATTGATCTAAAGAGTAAAAATATACAATTTTAGGTTGTTTTCCTACGAATGTCCAGCAACACGTGTCAATTTCCGCTGGTTACATGTATACAGTCTTCAAAATAAATGTCAGTCTTCACAGGAAACTACTTAAGTTTAGTTTAGGCAACAAAACTACTCAGTTAGGTTTAGGAAAAGATGGTGGTTTGGGTTCAAATGACTACATAAGTGGCGTTACAATGTTGACTTCTGGTTTCAGACGGGACACAAACAGTCCGGTGTTTTTGACCCACCCATCCACACCGACCTCCTCCCTATGCAGCGTTTGTCACACTTCTACCTCCTGCTTCACGATTACGTGGAGTACATACATAATGATTTTGCTTGATATAAACGTATTACAGTTCATTACTTCTCGCTGTTTCAACCCCAGCTGAGCTTTGCAGCTCTCTTCATACAAAATTTGGTTCCAAGGTGACAAAAAGTCCATTTAGTTTTTCTTGTGGGACTGTTACAGATTAAGTCATTCTTCTTCTATTTCACTTTTGGTTTAATTCACTTTTGGAAGACGTGTGGTTTGATTAGACGGGACCAAGCAGAATGGACGTTAGTGGAGTCCAATGAACACACTGTGAGCCAGCAACCACCGTTTCTGCTCCTGCCAGGAAAAACTGTTTCTCTCCAAGGCTATTTCAATGACAAATTCAACAATTCTCCCTGTAATTTTGGACAATATCATCCTCCATTTGCATAAAAGAAATTGTTGTTCATTTCAGTCCGTGTGCCAGAGATCTGGTGCAATCCCAGTGGTCGCCAGTAGAGTTTAACGTCTTGGGAGTCAGTTTTTACTGTGGATTCAGACACCATCTCTGAAAATCCACATTTTTCTCCATTGAATCACATTCCAACAGTTACTTAAGATAACTTATTCCCTCATATTGGGTGATCAGGTGTCTGTTTCTGCCTCAGGAGAGCAGTCTGGGTGTCCATGTACAGAATGTAGTCAGGAGTTACTGGAAAAGTCCCTCTGCCTTCAAGATATCCTCTGTTTAGATTCATCTTCCAGTTGTGTGGAGTTGAATCTGACCATGTGCCTCCCTCCGAATCTCCACCCAAAGACAACAGGCTGTTTTTATGTGTTTATCTGGATACGTGGTAGCTGCTAGATTCATCTGGAAGAGGAGATTTGCTAAGGTATGGCAGAAAATTTAAGGCATTTCAAGGATTTTAAGAGGATGACCATCGCCCGTTTCAAACATTCGGGCTTGACTGAAGCACCATTCAGAACGAGAAGCCGTGTAATTATGAGTTAAATGCATTCTGCAGTTTGTTGTGTCGTTGGTTGAGTAAAAGCAGGCCTGCAGCCGTAAGCGTAGCCGGGTCTTTCCCTCCGGTGGACGACATGAATAGACAAGAAGAGAACAGACTGACACACAGGGCTCTCATTGAATCATGTGAACTAAGACAGGGGGAATTTCTGATAGCCCCCATCTTGGTGCACAGACGTAGAGACAAAAGACCTCACTGTCTGCTGCCGTGGAGCTGCGACTTACCTCCAGGCACTGCCAAATAAAAAAAATAAAAAAGAGAAAGACCTCCTGGTTTTGGGACCTGAGCGGTTGCCTATTGTTCCACTTAAAATGAAAATCCCCTCTCCTCCGTTGGGGCCCCCAGTAACCTGTTCACAAGCAGCTGGTGACCACCTGTGGAGCAAGTCAAATTAGGGAAGGATTCCTACTGTTTCTGTTTATTGTCTGCAGGTTTTTGTGTGTGCTTTGGTCCTGCGCGGTGGCGGTGAAGGTGGGTCGGCCGGCGGGACGGCCAGTGGCTCCCCGAAGGCTTTTGTTTTGTTGCTCAAATCATCAGGTTTTTCTCCTTTTTGGCGTCGCAATAACACAGCTCTTTGTCATGTTCGGCTGCTTGCGAAGGGAACATTGTTGTTGGGAAACTAGGAAGACTTTCAAGAGGTGATTATGATGATTCTTCTTTTATTGTGAAGTTAGTAAAACACCTCACAAATTCTTGGCAGCGTTGAAAGGTCTGTGAGGGTTGCGTGACTATCTTTAAATCTCAAAAAAAAAAAAAATGGAAATGAGATATGACCTCTGTCCATTTTCCCTGAAATTATCCAATTTGGCCTTTATGAGCTCCCATAGCCCGGGAGCCCAGAATTCCTTTTTCATCCGAACAAGAGGTGCTCTTGTTTGCCGCTGCGACCATTCGGCACGGAGATAGAAAACAGATATTAATCATCATTTGGACACACCGAGGAAAAAAATCACTTATGGGTCACAACGACATGAGTCAGTGGTGCAAAACTGCAAAACACGGTGGCTCTTTGTGTCCACTTCCCGTTCCCAGGAATGTGGTTCGTCTTGTGACTCGAGGTGGGGTTGGGGAGGTGAATGACATCACCGGTTGTGCTCACATTTGAATTCTGACACAGTGGCACCTTGTGTTCCTATTCAGCCTCCACCTCCCCGCCATCTCCTCTCTGAAGCCTGGATTGTGCTTGGCTCTGCCTTTTCTTTCCCCCCTCAAAGAATACCTCCTTTTCTCTTCGTCCTCTTAAGCAGCTGCCTGCGTATGAAGTGGAGAAAATGACACTCCATCTCATGATGAATGGTCCTTGACCCCTGCAACCCGCTCCTGTGGGGCTCACATGGAGACGCATTTACATAAGCCACCAGATCTCACGCACACACTTGTTTACATCCGGGAAAAACAGGCGCCACTCGCCACCGCAAAGGTGCTGCAAATGAAGATTAAATATTTGTTGATCAGCTGTAAATTGGACAACCTTTACTGCAGCGTTTTCCCGCTCGGCTCTGACACACATCGGCACTGGTGGGGTTGCCTCGCTGAGAGCCCTTTTGTTACATGATTAATTACTCTGAGCAACAGTTATGGCGGGATTAACAATTAGCTAGACCTGTCAAACAGTCAGTCTAAGATGGCAGACTAATTGAGCGGCTGGTTGGCCATTGTGTCCCAGTATAAGGCCAAGGAAGTGGGGATGGTTCACAAGCCTTTCATCTCTTTTACAGGCCTAATACGGCGGCAGAAAAGGGCCCGCTATCAGCCACGGCGAGCTCGGGTAATTTTTCATGAATATTCATACGCCTCCTCTATCCGCAGTGAACTTTACAAAGTTACCTTCATGGTGCATGTTCTGAAGTCTGCTGCTCTTCCTCTGTAACTGAGGATGTTCACTCGCTGTAAAAAGTTGTACACACTGCAAAAAATGTCTGTTTTTAGACTTGAAACTTCTTGTGTCGTTTTCTTGAAACTAGAGCAGCGATCTTGTTTTAACCCTGTGAAGCCTTACTATTATATTATATATTATTATATTAGGCTATTTAAATTAGCATGTATGACTTTTCATATATGGATACATTTGGCTTTCATGGCTATTTATTTATCTCAACTGGATTTTTTTTAGATGCAAAAATATGAATTTTAAGTTGCATTTATTTATTTATTTATTCCTTTTGAAATGATATTTTAAATGTTATTATTCACATGCATATACTGCATTTAAATTACATTTATATTATTCATATAAAGAAATATACGCATGCATCTTATTAAATATTGATCTATTGTATTTGTATCTATTAGTTGTGTTTACGTTCTTGCTCTAGTTCTACTTTTCTCCACCTTTATTTTTTTTTTACTTGTCCACTTGCTGACTACCGGAGAGAATCTCCACAATTATGATAGAGAAGGCTATATATATAAATATACCACAATTTGTACTAAAAATGTCTTAAATAAAAATAATATTTAATATATAATTAGTTTGATTAACTAATCAAGAGTGTATGATATATATACTATATATATAATATATATAGTAAATATATAAAATAAAATATTTTAGACATTATATTGTAACAAAATAAAGTGCACAATTTTTAATATTGATAAGATTGGTGACGGCAAAAAAAGCAGAACTTGAGGCTTCAAGACAGCAAACCAACGGGTGACGTTACCATGACAACGTGCACTTCTTATATGTCTACGGTCACAACAAGAAGGTAGCCATCTTGCATTTGGTAAATAAGAGAGGTCTACTTCCTGCCTTGCACCAATGATCACTAGTCAAAGGGCAGTTAACATGTGCCAGAGTGGATAGAATAAGTGTTTCAGGTAATTATTGATCTTATTGATGACATAGAGGTATTATGAATCAAATATGATACACGCGTATCAACCTCACTTGTAGAAAATCCTTGGAGCACTGCAAAGAAGTGAACATATCTCACCACTCTGGTCGATTTCTAGTTCTGATTTAAGAAAAATCGTGTTTTAAAGCTGAATAAGAGACCAACCTGCAGCAGCTCGAGCAATGCAGACCAGATTTAGAGCACATAAAGATGACGAGCTGACTGAACTGATCATTGCGCCGGTTAATCATCATCACCAACAAAGACAAAAAGAAAAGAAAGAGAAAAAAAGATCAAACCAAGTCCCACAAAGAGAAAAGGACCACAAAGTTTCTTGTGAGCCAAGTTTGGATGAGCAGCAAAGAGAAAAAAAGAGAAACCTGCAAGGCCACACAACTGTTCCTCAAAGAGTTTTTATCCCCGGTGTCCATGGGAAGAACCCCAGCGGAACAGCTGCAACGGCGAGCCATGGCTCCTCATGAAAGGTTTTGCCTGGAGGCGGGGAGGCGAACGACTTGATCGTGAAGAAAGTCAATTGTTTCCCCGCTGAAAGGCAAAAAGCCCAGGAGGAGCTGCACCATGGTGTGTGGGACATATCAAAATATTTGACAGACTTCAGCATTATGAAAAACCTCCGTCCTTTTTGTTTTTCCTCCCACCGCCGACCCGTCACACTCCCGTCAGGCCCCCTGACTGGCCCGTGTCATTGTTCGGGCCCCGAGAGTTCAAAGCGGGCCCTTTAGGAGCCGCTCAGTGTGCGCTGACACCATGTAATGAAATTAGCAGTTGTTGCTAAACAGGTTTCAATCAAAGAGTCCGAGCCAAGACCTAGTGCCCACTGTTCATGAATCACCTCTTTCACTGACTTATGGCAGACAGTCTGGGACATTGTTACTGCTTTCATTGACCCATCATTCAGCCAGGTAGTCCCACTGAGAAGGAAAACCTGGCCCAGAGAGCGCCACCAACAACTAACTGCAAAAACTCTTCAAACTCTTCAAAGTCAAGCGTTATCAAACGAGGTAATTAAAGGGACAATTCATCATATATCTTCCCACAAATAGAGTCCTGGTTACTGGCTATGAACACATTTAATCACAAGACTTCTTTATGATTTGGGTGAAGCGGACCTTTACTTATAACATTTGACTTGTTAGACTCATGACGATTAAGTCTTACAGATTATTAGCTGAATCAGGGACACAACCCACAGAGAAATCATCTGACTTTTACACTTGTTGAATTAAAACGATTATTTAATAACTCCTGGTACGATGTCTTCAGAAAGACGCCCTGTTCCTGCTGAGCTCTATCTGCTTTATCAAGTCAATTTGATCCATAAGTGACTCCTAAAACTCATCGAATCATTCGGGACAATAATGGGAAATACTGAATTGTTTTATCCACTGATGTGCTATAAATGTGAGAAGACAGTATGAAGTTCCCAACAGAGTGACATCTTCAGATTACTTGTTTAAAAAAACAGAGATATTCAATTTTTGCATCATGGCAAAAATCATAATCACGATTATTTTGGTCAATATTGAGTTTGCGATTATTTAACACGATTACTTATTGACTTTGGAAACTTTATAGATTTAGAAAGAACATTTTGTAGCCTACATTTTAAAGTTAAATGCATCAATCTGGTGAACTTTGAGAGCTAACTTAAAAGGCGACATCAATGAAGAACTTTGTGCTCTAGTAAACTATTTAATCATAAACTCATTGGTTGTATAGATATCTATGGTGATGAGACAGCAAAGCATGGTAAACGAGATGTGGTGGTTTCAAGACGGGTCGGGCGGGTTGCCGATATCGCCACATCAAGACAGAGGAAATAGGCCTGGGGAGAGATCCTACGAGGTGATCCTCGGCTGCTCCGACAACACAAGACAAAACAAAACAAGATCATCGTTGCTGAACGGCACAATAATCATTTTCTGTTGATTATCTTGTTTTCATAATCGTTAAAAGCCAAAATCATAAATTAAAATGAAATTCAAATAGTTGCACAGCCCTACATGTAGTTTCAGCGTCACGGTCCTGTCAAAGAGGAGCTCCCTTTCTTGGTCACACTACCGACTAAAACCTCCTCTAACAGTTGTAAAACACGCTGCAGCTGCAGTGATTTCTCTCTGTGTGTATCTACAGAACGCCGTCGTACCTGGTGCTTCAACAAGCCGCAGGAAGGTGGAATCATCCTTTAATGCACAACACATGTACAACTGCTGCTGCATTAACAATGGCCTCCACATACACTGCTGCTTATCATGTGTGTGTGTGTGTGTGTGTGGAGGCAGAGCAGCACTGTGATGCATGTGTTTACATGTGTGTCTTCATGCGTCTGCGTGATGCATGTGTTTATTTGTGTGTGTTTCATGTGTGTGTTCTCGCCTCCAGGCCTGTCTCCTGAGCCCCCCCCCCTCCTCCCACACACACACACACACACACACACACACAAACACACACACACCTAAAACTGATGGCTTTGAATCACTGGCAACCCTGCTGCTAATTTATTTGCGCTGAGCATTATGGGAATTAATGTACCTGACATTCAATGACAACAGCCGGCGCTTTGTGGCCCTTTTTACATTTCAACACATTCCTGCCGTACACACGGCTGCCTATTGAGAAACGTCCATCTTCCCACCTAGCTGAAAAGAAAGCACACACACTAACACACACACACACACACACACACTTGCGGCAGGCTCTGAACCTCTAGGTGCAGGAGGCTGTTAGCGGTGGCTGATGATAGTAGCAAAACATTAACATAATAATTAGTGTCTTGTAATTGTTTCATTAAAACCAGTTGTTCCATTTCTCCTCTTGTTCTCCCAGAAGACGCGAGACGGAGTTTGGACGTCAGCCAAAGGGAGGGTCGGTCCATGTTTGTACCCGCGAAAAGATGTTTGCCTGCTCTCTGGGAAGCCAGGGAGGCTGTCAGCGGTGGTGGCGGGTGGTGGGCGGCGGCCACTCCGGCCATATGTGGAGACAAAACCAACACGAGGGGTGGCGGCGAGGAAACTCGGCTCACGAATGAGAGATTTGTGAGAAACTGAAAAGGATTTATTGTGAAAAAGATCTTTCTTACAGCAGAAAACTTCCTAAAAAGTGCAGATTTTTAACAATAAGCGAGATTCTTGTGATCTCACGTGTCAAAATAAAAGCCTGTGTTGCACAAAGTTGCTCCATAATGAACTAAATCCTGTATATATTATGTCAGTTCCTCTAAAAGGTCACGTAGTGTAATCGTATTGAAAGCTGGCAGTTCATTTAGAGGCTGCAGATACATACACAAGCGCTCATGCATATACAGCGGCCGCCTGGCTGTGAAGTGCATTCACACACACACACACACACACACACACACACACACACACACACACAGAGTTCAGCCCTCATTAGCATTTTAAAGAGGAATTCCACTCGTTTAGCGTTTAGTACCTGCCAGTCGGCGTCTGAGCGCGACTCTTCCTCCTAAAGAAGTGAAACCTGTGATGTCATTAACATTTAAATTATGTGTGTGCGTGACGGAGTGATTCTGTAGGCACACAAAAGCTGATTGAGTCGTATGTTACCACAGAAGGAGCTCCGTTTGTATAAATATATATAACCTCGGCCTCAAAGCACTTCAAAAATATGCAACTCAACTGTCTACTACTTACTGTGTACTTCTACTTCAGAGGAAAACATTGTAGTACTACATTTACCTGACGGAGAAATGTTTATGGTTTGTGGTTTGCAGATTTGACTCACAAAATATAACAATTAGGGCTGTCAAAGTTAACACAATAACACGTTAACGCAAATTAGTTTTTTACGCTGCTAATTTCTTTCCAGTTTTAAAGCCAGAGTGAAGATACTGGTATCATATGAAACTAGAAAACCTAATGAATCCATGTCATACTAGCTTGTCGGGAAAGGGGTCAAATAACGCTCCAAACTTGCGCTAAATTTTGGCGAGGAAAAACTGTCATGCCCATTTTCAAAGGGATCCCTTGACCTCTGACCTCCAGATATGTGAATGTAAATGGGTTCTCTGGGTACCCACGAGTCTCCCCTTTACAGACATGCCCACTTTATGATAATCACAAGCAGTGAGAGCATATTTGCCCACTCCCATGTTGACAAGCACATTCAATATTTGACAAATCTCCCTTTAAGGTACATTTTGAACAGATAAAAAATGGGCGATTAATCATGATTAATGGTGATTAACTATGGACAATCATTAAATATTCTAATTGATTGACAGCCCTAATAACAATTAAAATATAACGCATTATTATCTAGCATCATATTAGAACTGAAAGCTCCACCTTGAACACTTGAAGTATTTGAATGCAGGACTTTTACTGTGCGGTTTGAATAGTTTTACTATCGAAAAAAAGATTTTGAGTTGACAACTTCTTCTACCACTGCCAATACATTAATACAAAACATGAGCAGTTAGACTAAAGTAAAGCTAGACAGCGTTTGTCTGCGGCCCCCAAATCACTAACTTGGTCCCTGTAAAGACCCCCCAAAAATAACATGACGTCACAAACTAAATTAAAATATCTATTCTTAGTTTTCAATTATGTGATAACTGTTACAATAAACTGAATGAAGGTCAGTTAAAGAAGCAGCATGAAGCACAAATTTAAAACTGTAGCATCACTTTCCTATTATAATTTCACTCCATGTTTTGACTTTGAGGATTTTGGAGCGGGACGAAAGTTTAGAAGTGACTGAGATTTACACGAGGAAAGGTTGGATGGGCTGTGTTTTACTGGACAGTTTATGAACACACTGTAGGAGGTGAAATTGGTCGTATTTTGAAATATTAATTAGATTTTTTGCATTTGACAAAAAATAAACAAAAAAAGTTAAGGTCTACTTACTTTTTTTTCTGGAGCTTTCAGTTACATCTCACGGTCTTCCTCAGCAGATGAAGTTTGCCTGGCTTGATGACTCAGTTGTGACCTAAACATGGAAACAAGTTACAACAAAAAGGTTAGAGTGTCAAAGTAGCCTCTATATTCATGGCCAAGAATGCAATTTCACGCTTTTAATAACATTTATAAAAGATATTTATAAAGATATATAAGACAAATAATGTCACTGTGGTTTATTTGCAACCAGAAGAGACACGAGAGGGTGGAGCTAAGTACAACCAAACGCTGAATAAGACATTTTTAGGTGACCAAAAATGTTATAATTAACTTTCATGAACGCACTGTGAAAGGGTTAAAGATGTAATACGAAAACACGGACAGCTCCCAGACCGGACAACGCCGTGGTAGCGACCTGTCAATCACAAGGTAGCCCCGCCCTAAAGTATCCCCTGCTTTATGGTCTATCTGACTCTAAATGGGACCATAATTTACTGAATGAACATCATGCTGTATTGAAGAAGACTTAAGACCATAAACTCATGTTTACAATGTTTACTGAGGTAATAAATCAAGAGAAAAGTAGGCTCATTTTCTCATAGACTTCTATACAATCAGACTTCTTTTTGCAACCAAAGGAGTCGCCCCCTGCTGGCTGTTAGAGAGAATGCAGGTTTAAGGCACTTCAGCGTTGGCTGCACTTCTCAGAGTTGCACACTCAGAGGTTTCCTGTGCAAGACAAGTTATTACCAACATCTCATGTGCACTCAGTGTTAGTTTAGCATCCAAATAAAGTGTTTTAGAATCTCTGTTTTCCAATTCACTATATCTTTCATGTTAACCACCAAAAGTTTACTGAAGTCATTCTGAGAGCTCAGAATCAATCTCAACATGACTGATTGTTTTTAAGCTCCTTTAAACATTTCTTAACTTTGACAGAAACACATTCAACAAACGGAACCACTTCGTACACAAACAGCTCTGACAGCTTTGTAACACAAACGCGCCGAACCCTGTTTCCATTTTCCCGCAGTGTTTTTGTGTCCCTGAACATACGTGTCCTCACAAAGACACACACACACACACTGCTGCTGTTGTTGGTCTGCAGCTGCGTGCTCTCCACTCCATCTCTCTCAGTGCAATACAGTGAGGAGGCATGGGAGGCAATAAGAGGCATACGTCTCATTGGCCAAGTCTGTGTGTGTGTGTGTGTGTGTGTGTGTGTGTGTGTGTCACACCACCAGATAGTTAGATACCACCGCCGGGGATTTGACATTTAGTGCTTTTTGACAAACTTCTGACGACCGTCTCCCGCAGATCATTATCAAAGCATTTCTGTCTCTATAATCAAGATGAATGCTTCCGAACACAACGATGATCATTTTGTGGAGGAGCAACTCTCGTGGATGCAACAACGGAGGGGTGCTGGGAGGGTGGTGGTGGTGCTGGTGGTGGGGGCGATGGGGGGTGCATCACTTGGGCGTGCTTAACACATACATTTCCATTTTCCCAAAGACAGATTTGTTGGCAGCAGCGATATAAAGCGACACCCCGGTGCTGACAATGTTTCTGTCAACTTATTGAATCTTGTGCAGAAAAAGGGGGCAATCTCGGAGGCAATCTAAAACATTGATAAATAAATACGGGAGATATGAATATGTTTGTTTGTTTGTTTGTGCTGGGTGTCGATTTAATCCCCGCTTGCCTTAGAAATCTCCCCAAAGACTGATTGGTGTCGCGCACTGCAATTAACTCCACGAGCACCGTCTATAAATCAACTTCCTGAACTCGGCGTGGAGGAGATGATGTTTTTGAAATTAGCACCATCCGCCGCTTGTATGGTGGGGGAGGGGGGTTGAAAATAACAGCCCCTCTGATATCTGATATTCAGAAAAACACGCAGAAACAAGTTTCAGAAAATCACGTCCATTCTTCAACGCGCCGCGGGGGGGAAACGCTCATTTTCTTGACGTTTTGAGTGGCGAGCGCGCTTTTTTATTTTAACTGATCGCCTGTTTGGTTGCAATTGAAGCATCGGCGCCTCCCTCGTGTTCGCCTCCCGCGCTTTCATGGCATTATGAGCCATGAGTTGCTGTCACTGCCTTCACAGAAGAGGAGCATTAAGGTCAATTATCATTCCATTCAGAATCATGCTTGACTACTTAGATTAAGAAAAACACTTATTTGGTCCGAGAAGAGTAATATTTCTCTGACTGCGGCTGGTGTATCAAGAGAATGCTTTATTGCTTCACTTATTCATGTTTCACTTGCAAATCCTGGTGAGTGTTTGCATCCTCAAATATATACAGTATGTGCGTCTGCTTGTGTGTGCATTCCCTTGCAAGTGCAGCCGATAACGCTAATCCTGTTTACTCCTCAGTATTTCAAATATACCTTACGCCTTCCTCGACTTCAAGGCGTATCCGCGGAGGAGAACGCGGCCCCTGCCCCGGCGATCCAGCACACACACACACACACACACACACACACACATACACACACACACACACACACACACCAGAACAAAGGGAGTCCCCCCCATATTTGATTCCCTCTCTGAATATGTAAAACACAGCAGCAGCAGTGGAGTCAACGCTGAGAAATTACCAGAACTATCTGGGCCATTGACAGGCCTCCCCTGTGGTCAAATGGGCCGCGGCTGTGTTTGGTAAGCCCCCCCTGCTCCGGTTTCTGTGGCTCTCCGTAGATAACCAGCAGGGGGGAGGAGAAGCACTCGGGCGAGCTCTGGCAATCGGGTTTGGGGAATTCGGACGTGTGACTGTTGCATTCTGCCTTTAAAGGCTTTTTCTAAATGTTAAAGGGGCAATATGAAAGATATTTTATTGCCCCAGAAGGACAAATTGATGGCTTAAACTTCCTCGCTTTCACAACTCACTTTCTGCCTCTACTTTGTTGTTACTAAACTCTGCATTTAGAGTTTCAAGAGAGAGTTTTTGTGTCTATAACAATAGCATGTAGTTATTAAAACTCTGTCTGCTTCCTCTCATTCCAGGTTGCCTCTCTCTACAGGTTGTGACCAGTTCACCCAATAAATGATTCTCCCTTTGCAGATTGTTTCATTATAGTAATTATATATGCTTCAAAATTATTCAGTAACATACCCATACCGATAGGTCAACGCGATATCATGCAAAAGTGTGTAATAGACCCGTATGTCCACCAGAGGACAGCATGTCAGTTTCATGTTTTGCCTCGCAGAGATGTGAATATTACACGGCTGTATTAATGTGCAATACCAGCAGGGGGCAACAAAACCACTTAGTGAGGTTAAGGGAAAACGTCATAGTCGGGCTTAAAATAAGTACGTAAACTAAATAACTTGTAAAACAAAACACAAGATTCCCGCTTGAAAGTCCTGTGTTTGTTTGACCCATCCACCGGCCCACCGTAAATGGTCTTTCTCACTTTATATACTACGTAACTAGCTCTAAAGTTAAACTTCTGTCACTACACAACACGTGACAAATGTCATCGTCACTATATAACACTGCACCTTCATGCAGGCGTGTAATATTAACGCCTCAGCGACAAAAAAGGTGACACTGACACGCTTTCCTCCGGTGGACAGGAGGGTCTATTACACGCTTTGCCGTGAGACTGGGCTGAGTAGGTGGCGCTTTCAAAATCTTGCCACTATGTGCATTGCTTGCTTGTTTGTGTTTTGGGTGAACTAGCCCTTTAGTAACACCAGCATCCATCATGTTTGATGAAGTGTTTTCAATTTGCTGAAAGCTTTACAGCGTTTTATGACTGAAGAAGAAGAAGTGGGGAGTTAGCAGGAGCAGCTTTAGCCAAACAGTAAAGAAGGAGTATGATGATGTTTGAATGACAGGAAGTCTCTCTCTCTCTAAATGATAACGTTTCATTGGCTTTAAGGGTAAATGGTTGTTGTGGTAAACGCGTGTCACAAGGTTTCGATATTCCCGACCCTTTTAGGTGATGATATTTTGAACCATTTGTGATTCCCCTGACCCGTTGGCACCGCCGCGGCCCTTCTTGGCCCGCCACCGGCGTCGGGGGAGATCCTGATTCACAGAAGCCATGGCTGCTCCTCAAACCCGCCGGCAGATGCTCCCTCTCTCCTGCCTCGCCAGCCGGCAGCGTGCCTCCTCTGACATGCCTGTGTGTCTGTCTGCCTCACTCAGTCTGTCCATTCGTCCGTCCATCTGTCCGTCAAGCTCGCAAAGCCTAAAGCCTGGGTTATAAAAATGCACAGTGGTATTTAAAGGGGCAGGAAGGGAGTTATTTGCCTCCTTATAGAACATAGAGGGTAGAAATAATATCTAAAATTAGGAGAAAAGGTTCATGGAAGGCAATATGTTCCCATGAATCATTGATTGGCTGTTTCAGTGCCCACATTGGCTGATGAATGATTGATGGCAACATGTTGCAGCACTGAGCCTTTTTCCTGTCTTTAGATACATCCAAAGTACGACTTAGGTCAATTACAGGCCACTGTAACTCCACCACTATTGAAGCTGCACGCATTCACATTCTTTATATGAACAATGACTTTCATTTAGTAGATTTTAACCATCAATTCTGCAGTTCCCTTCAGCTCCTTTCAGATTCGTGTTTTGGTTTAACGGCCGACAACTTCACAGGTTTGGTGTTTTTCTGTTAGTTATTCATTAGATATGAATAAAGCAATGCTAGACAATGTTTAAGGGTGCTTTCACAAGCTGTTTGGCTAGTCCGAATAAGAGTGAAATTCCTTTTGGTTCATTTTCTATAGAGTGCTAAAAGGAATGAGTCCTAAAACCCAGAAATGAGTTTAGCACTTCCTGTTCCCTCGTCTGGAAGTCAATGGGTCTTTAGTTAGATACCTGAAATAAGGTCTGTGGTTAACACAAGCTGAAGAGATTTTAACGTTTTGTTCTACGACATAAAATATGTCGATAAATGTCACACTTTACGTGTCTTAAAAAAGGCGGTTGTTAACAAGTAGCTACATGAGACTACTAAACGTCATCACGCCGACTCATCCTCCTTTACAGCCTCGTTGTGTTTACTAACGCTCATGTGACCTCGCTGTAGTTCGTTAGCTTTTTACTTCTTGCAATTGCATTTACTCTTCAAAAATCCTAAAGTGGTGTTCATTTGTTGAGATTATCTTACTGAACAAAACGTATAAGTATCATAAATGTTTGTTTGCCACAGATCTTATTTTCTGCAGTAATCCAGAACCCAATGAAACAATCCCGTTGGCTTTTTGTCGAGGGAATCAGGGAGATGATCACTTCCTACAAAAATACGTCATCCCTGCAGACCTCTATATAGTCTGGTTTGGTTTAACAGTGCACAAAATAAAGCAGACCAAATAAAAAAAACAAGTTGCTGAGGGGCGTGTACGAAGGAGTGAATTTATCTTTTTCCCGTCTATGCAGGAAATCACGGACTTTGATGCTGTCGAACTTTTTTCACTTTGACTCATCACTGATCTAACGTGACTGTGCACAAATCTCTTCTCCTCCAGTTTATGACTCAGTTTTTAGACTTTATTTAGCATATACTGTATGCTCTCTTCGGCCCAGATGTCAAGCAAACATCCTGCGTTTTAGTTCGCTTGGAAACGGTCCGAGACCACCTCGAAGAAGATGTCTCGGATCAGTTGTTTTGGTCCGCACCAGAGTACGATTACTACAATCACAACTCCCCAAATGAACCGCAGCAGAGTTGGATTAAAACAGACTAAATGTTAGTTTGTGAAAGCGCCCCTAGATTAGCCTACTTTACTCATACAGACCTGGGTTTGCATGCAATGTATCTGTAAAAGGCTTGCAGACGAAACTTTACGTGACTTTCAAATGCACAAATGTCTTCATCCAACCAGTAGAATAAATCTGAGAATTAAAACCGAGTAGAATAATTTAAAAATATTCTCATTTAGACGGAGCATTTCCACATTATTAATAATTGAAGGTGTTTTATTGGATCCAGTAAAGCTCTTAGAAATATCGTCACAGATTGTATAAATGAGAAACTTTCTTCCCAACACACACTTGTTAATGAATAAATCATACCATTAATGATGGAAGTTTGTTTTTCTTGTGGCTGATGAACCCTGGAATGGGGCACCGGCCATCTGCGGTCTAGTGTGTGTGTGTTAGTGTGTGTGTGTGTGTGAGCTGTGGTCCAGCGTCCACTGGGGAGACTCGGCTGCTGCCCCACTTTTCTCGCTCTCATGTCGGACCGGGACCATCTGACGGGGCTAAAGACCAGTGTCACATGTCTATATTTGGCCGCCGTCGCCGCCGCTGCCAGAGCTCAGCGCTGCAGTTGTTTTCCAAAATGCGCGGGGCAATCGATGATAATGAGGAAGGACATTTTAATTAGGGCTGTCGCAACCTGGGGACGACATGCGGGCTCGCTCGGCGGGGGGGCGAGAGAGAGGACGGGAGGGGGGTCTGGTCACCATCACACCTCCTTCTGGGAGTTTGACTGGTGAAAGTCTCGCTGCATTTTTAGGAGGAAATTAAATTAAATCGGCACAGAAGGCTTTTACTATGAAATCTCCTCGGCTTATCACAAGGGAAACACTGAATGTTGTTGCAAGAGAAGTTAGATTTTAAACAAATTAGAGCACAAATACTGGACACCTGTTCCGATCAGACACAAAACAAGGTGAAGCTGCTGAGCGGAGACAAACTGACCTGATTGGACAGATTTCAGACAATCTTTAGTGAGAAGAGCCAATCAGGACAACGTCAAGCTGTGATGTGTTTCATGGAGTTACTGTAACTATCAGTTTCAATTAATTGCACGATATTTATCTGTTCAAAATGTATCTTAAAGGGAGATTTGTCAAGTATTTAATCCTCTTATCAACATGGGAGTGGACAAATATGCTGCTTTATGCAAATGCATGTATATATTTATTATTGTAAATCAATTAACAACACAAATCAATGACAGATATTGTCCAGAAACCCTCACAGGTACTGCACTTAGCATTAAAATGGCCATGCCAGTTTTTCCTCGCCAAAATTGAGTGTAAGTTTAGAGCGTTAATTAACTTCCTTCATGACAAGCTAGTATGGCATGGTTGGTACCGATGGATTCATTAGGTTTTCTAGTTTCATATGATGCCAGTATCTTCACTCTAGCTTTAAAACTGAGCCGCTACGACCTAAAGATCACAAGTTGCGTTAAAGAAATTAGTGGCGTCTAATTTAGTAAACATCAACGTCCAAATCATAATCAACTGGTAAATTTAAATATATATCCGCTATGATATGGAAATTAATAAAAAGGCAAATATGGATTTTTCAAGTCACCCAAGGACAAAGAAATCAAAACCTACATTTTAGTGTTTAAATGTCACAAATGTGTCAGTGCCAGTATTTAAACCCTAACAGAAGCAAATCTGTAATCATACAACCGATATGAACACAAGTTGCACACACGGGAAAATACACTTCCAACAACTTGAACTTGACAAAAAATAAGCAGCTCATTCTGCCCTCATACTGAATATCCTGAACATTTCATTTCAATCCGTTTAATCTGACGAACAAGAATCTGTTTGTGTGAAAATCTGCATGAAGATCCTCCAGATTATTTCTGATAAAAGATGCTTCTTACTTATGTTCAACCTCAGGCAGAAAAATATCTCTGTGAAGATAAAAGAAAACGTCTACGCAGTGAAGGGTGTTGTGTAGCTTTACGGTTGACAAAGAAGCCCTCCCAAATCTCAACAATTGATATCAAAACAAGAGGATTTGGGTATAAAATGGAAAATGAAGAATATGTCTGCATCCCATAGAAGTATAGAGGAGACACATGTCTGAATAACAACCATGCACATTGCTGACATGCAGGCTTCAGAGTTCCTGCCATGCCTGCAGGTCACTCTAAGCTATTTGCACATTGTGAAATCAAGTGATAAAAAATCAAAAAGGACAAAACTCATATCTTCGACTGCTCTAACACAACATGAAAAGTGCCTGCAGAAAAGGACAGAGTTTAGAGGATGAAACTCATTAAACATCTCACATCATGTGAGAGAAGAAACACCAGAAGAACTCCTATGAATTTCAAAAATAGGGCTGTTTGAAATTAAAAATTGATTATGTCATAGGGGATTTACATGATAATATGCATGTATGAGGAAAGCCATCTTGCTCTACATTTACAGGTCTGTTAGTTCACACTCTGCCAGAAAACAACTTCTAATGAGATCGAGAGCAGAATAAACTTGAACTGTGAGATCGCCGGGATCACACGCAATCAGCAGCAAGGAACCAACAGCAACAACTATCCCTTTGTCTTGGAAATGTTTATGTATATTAGCTAAATAAATCTTTCATGAGTGTGAAAACGTGTATTTTATATATACTGGCTATACTGTATGTGTGCACCAGATGAAAACAAAGCACTGCCACGTTATTTAATATTCATCCTGCATCCCCAAGCTAAAGCTATACAAGGTGTGAGAGGAAAAGCCCGTACAGAATCACACCAAAAGATGATAAAAGTTGGGAATAACTGCATAAATTATGATCCGTGGCAGTAATGAAAGCACCCCTGTTCATGTGCACAAACAAAAGCAACAACAACAAATCCACAGCCCGATATATGAACACTTCTTCACCTTATGAAAAATGAAAACAGGCTGAAAACCTGCAGAAAGCCAATGGCTAGTCGCACACAGCTCGCTAATCAACTACAGGCAACATCAGAAAGAATAGGTAATTTGAGACACAAAAAGAATAAGTAATTTGGGAGGCTCATACCCAAGTGGCCAAATTATTTATGCCTAATGGAACGGGGGTGTGTGCATTCATTTGCAATTAACCGATGTGCTTTATTACCTGTCAGTGGAAACGCCTGCTAATGCAGCTGAAAGCGCTGCAACGCCTTTAATTACAGTCTGAGGTGTGGAGGCACTTCCTGCTGGAAGCTCGCTGCTTTCCTACCTTTCCTCCGGTCGCTCTGCCTGCCTGCTAACTCTGTGTTTAAATGTACTCTCGACTGATTTCAGAGGTGAAAAGAGGAAATAGTTTCTATACACTTTAAGTTTCTGGTGCATGGACCTGCAAAAGTCAGTTTTTAGCATCTTTCATGGTTTTAAAAACTGCAAAAGAAGTTTTCAAATCCACAGTATGTACTCTGTATCTATCCAGTGTATGTGTGTGAATTTATTTTATTCATTATTTATTTTTATCTATTTATATTTCTTCATTACTGTTATTATTATTATTATTATTATTATTATTATCATCGTTATTATTATTTTACTTAACTTTTTGTTTTTATTTCTTATATTGTATTATTTATCAATTTATTTTATCTATTTGTATTTCTTTATTATTATTATTATTATTATTATTATTATTATTATTATTATTATTATTATTGTTATTATTATTTGACTTAACATTTTTAATTTATCATATAGTTTTTGTTTTTATTTCTTACATTTTTTATTTATTTATTTAATCTATTTATATTATTATTATTATTATTATTATTATTATTAGTAGTAGTAGTAGTAGTAGAAGTAGTAGTATTACTGTCTTTAACATTTTTAATTTATTATATAATTTTTGTTTTTATTTTTTCTATTTTTTATTTCTCTATTTATTTATTTATATATATTTTATTTTATTATTTTATTATTATTACCATTTTTTTCTCCTCCCTTGTTTTGAATACTTTGTTTTTAAATTTACAGTTAGTGTTATTAAATGTAAATATTACTGTATTTTGTTATGGTTCAGGTTGTTTTTTTCTTAGTGAAACAACAACAAAAAGTGATTCAGAAGTGTTCAGATCATTTAGACTTATATATATATATATAAAAATGACTGGACTGTGTAAATTAAGGACTACTTTAAAACTATGTTTATTTATTTTCTCTTTATTCACATGTCTTTTCTCCTTTTAGCTCGTAGCAGCTTTAGCACAAACAGAAACAGAATGACCATTTTAAGGTAATGAACACCTCAAACTGATGTGTGCAAATCAAATATAATTATCTTCTGCTGCCTTGGATGTTGAACATGGGAACGTTTCTCTGCTGAGACGTACATCTGCAAACGTTGTTCTTCAAATATATGTAATGAGCCTGAGTGTCGGGGCGGCGTTGGCACGGTGTAGCGGCTCTGCGGTTGTGATTGGCTCCTTCCAGCCTGCGTACCCAGAGGAGGCTCCCTTAAGAGCAGATCTCCTGTTAAGTATGAGATCCCTGAGAGGAGAAGTGTTTGAAGGACTCTGGTTTCTTTAAATACACCGGGCCGACAGGGGAATATAATGGCTTCCATATATAATTAAGAAGAATAAGGCGTTGGAGGGTTTATGTGTCTTTGTGCTGCACCTTAATGGCTGCAGCGGCTTGGCGTGCGGCGCGCCGGGGGGGGAAGCGGCGGCTTTATTTAGAAATGCTCACGTGGACAACATTTACTTTGTAGATTCCCTCAGAGGATGCTCTCACACAGAGAACATGGAGGGAAACCACAGAGGAAGCTCCTAGATGGACAGGGTTATCCAAAGGTCAAAGGTCATGGAGAACACAGAAAAGTATCAGGCTGAAATAGGAACAAATAGAGCAGAAAATCAGGATGAGGCTGATGTGAAATGTAGTTTAAATCATATAAAGCTGGTGTGTTTGTGCCATTATTGAACAGAATACAATATTTCTTCAAACTGTTTTGGTAGAAACAAGATGTTTAGACAGGAAAAATCACCGCAAGGGATCAAGTTTGTACTAAAATGATATAATAATAATGGGAATTTAACTGAAAAATACAAGAAAACCAAGATATAGTGCATTACTGTTGAACAGATGCACATAAAGACATTAGCTGACAAGGTGAAAATGTCTCTATTCCATCTGGAAACACAGACAAAGCAAGAAAAACCCTAAAATACACAAAGTCACTGTTACAAAGAGCTATCAGAATACTGTGTTGCACCACCGCGTCTCTGGCTCGTCAGCCCTCCCCGGCCATGTGACTCCCAGTCCGAGTCACCACAGTGTGTAGTCAAACTTTAGGAGAGCTCCAGGGGTCCGTCGGCAGGAAACCAGCGCTAATTGTGCTAATGAGCTTGTTTGGATAAGCCCTTATTTCTCCCTCCGTTTCCCCTCAGCGCCACGAGCGGCCATCTGACTTCCAGAGACGGCGGGTTAAGTGAGACACACTTGGGATGGGTCGGCTCTGACGGCGACGGGCCCCTGTCGGTGGAGGTTTGGTGAGCGGCGTGCCCGGCGCATCCATCACCAGTAATAAAGCTCTCTGACACAGCGGCCCGCTCTCATCCATCATCGCTCATTTAAGATACAAGTTTGGCTTGGGCGTGACAGAAGTGAGGGATTATTGCCATTAGAGGCAGATCTTTTGTTTTGATGGCCCCTCTTAATGGGGTTGCATTAAGGGGAAGTCCTAGGGGCCAGTTTTTGGGTGATTAAGCAAGCAACACATTTACAAGTCTCTAATTGAGAGAACAATGCCAGGAACCTACAGAGTGCAGAGCTGTAATGAACTGAGCCTCCCTGAACTAGCTTCATGATTAGCTAACGTTGCGGCTCGTACAACAAAATGCTCCCACGTCCTCCCGACTCCTTCATGTGTGTTTGAGCTGATTTACAGAGCAGGATGTGGAGCAGACACCACCAACCTAAAGAGTCAACGAGATTTATTCAAGCTGCTGAAAAACGAGGTGTCAATTAGAGTCCACTTTGGCAGAACGTGCCAAATAATGTCCCACTGAATGTTAAGACGTTAACATATTAGTTTAATTGTGACAAGATGCTGTATTTTCATCTAGAAAGTAATTCATTTAACACTTAGAAGTCATTTGGTGACATTTTGGTCACTGACAGCTCATGAAATGTGGTAGAGATGGGAGGAAATCTTCGTAGTGACTGACATCAGGCAGGTGGAAAAGAACAAGAATGATTTTCTGTGAGCAAAAAAAGTTTTCCAATACAAAGATGTCTTCCTCTGCTCACCAACCAGTTGTTCTATGGCCTCCAAATATGCTGCTTTATGCAAATGTATGTATATATTTATTATTAGAAATCAATTACCAACACAAAACAGTGACAGATATTGTCCAGAAACCCTCACAGGTACTGCATTTAGCATAAAACAATATGCTCAAATCATAACATGGCAAACAACAGCTGTCAGTGTGTCAGTGTGCTGACTTGACTATGACTTGCACCAAACTGCATGTGATTATCATAAAGTGGGCATGTCTGTAAAGGGGAGACTCGTGGGTACCCACAGAACCCATTTACATTCACACATCTGGAGGTCAGAGGTCAAGAGACTCCTTTGAAAATGGTCATGACAGTTTTTCCTCGCCAAAATCTCTTACTGTAAGTGGTTTGACCTGACGGAGTTAATACGGTTAGTTCACCAAATTACCTCAGATGATTGAGCGGTGCACTCCTCCTCCTCTGGGCGCTCTAGAAGGTGTATGTTTCATCATTTGGATGAGGTGACCCTTTCAGGTGTATTTAAGAGGCCTGTTGTCATAACTTGCAACGTTTGTGTCCTCTTGTCCTTGTTTTTGTGTCTGGAAGTCAAAGGCTCTGAATAATGCAGAAGCTCTGAACGCTGTTTGTTTTGGCAGAGACTTGTGCAGGATGAAGTCACACGTTGCGAGGAACATCGTAGCGGTTTACTCACGGACGTGTTTGCTCATGAATTATCCCGTGCATCTCGCCCGTTGACTCACAATGGACTACACTTCCTTGCTGATGTAATTTTCCTGCGCCAACCACCACCACCACCACCACCCACTCTCTGACACTTCATCGACGGCTGCTCCTCTGCACATTTGATGACTCCCCAGATGAAATTTAGGAGGATTTTGCCCAGCCGAAGGTAATTAATTCTTCAATTAAAATGTTGTTAAACATTTTTAATGAGTAATTGGCACTGGGGAATCGGATACAAAACTATGTTTAACCAGAGACAGACAGACAACACGGATGTTTCAAAGTTGGTTTCTGGAAATCTGTTCATTGACCCACTTTTTTTTTCTCTGCACGTCGCAGAAATATAAATAAAAAATCAAATGTGAAGCGTCTCCTGGCACAGAGGATGTGTCCTTCATCTCAGGTGACTACTGCTTCATTTGGCTGCCTCTCCTTTTTTTTTTTTCCACGCTCCCTAATTAGGGCACGAGACGGCACACAACAACCTGAGATACAGAGCGGCAGTCAAATATGACATCACAGCGCACTTAACCTGATTCCACTAAAGTGTGAACAGAGACAAGGACACACGGCATGTTTCATTAATCACCAGCTGAATGACACCTTTGTGATACAAATACAAACATGCATAATGCATCCCGAAAGGTGTTCCTTCTCTATGCAATGTATGAAAGGAAGAAAAGTTCAACCTGATTTCATACTGAGTCTTAAAAAAGTTTAAAAAGACAGTTAATGTTAACAGAACCATTTAAAACTACTACTAAACATTCCTCACCAAATATGTTAAATACAAACTCACTGGATGGTAGACAATCATCTTAGCGAGTTACTTTCCACACAACACATGTGGAAGTCGCATATTTGACCAATGATTGGCTTGAAGGCATCAACCAATCACGTCGTGCAGAACTGGTTGAGTTGCGTCTATATTTATGAAACAACAACACGGAGGCTTTGTAGTCCGAACCAGGACAGCAAACTTTATCACTGCTTTCAACCTCGACAAAGGCAGCGCAGACCAGATCCACTTCTTCTGTTCTTACCTTTCACAATAAAAGCCTTAGACATATAATATTTGCGAGTATTTTGCATTTTCATGACCCCCACGGTGTGTAAAGGCCTTTAAAGTGAGATTTAGGCTAAGAAACGTTCCTCCTTCAACAGATGAATGTAAAATCTCTTCTAGTGTCAAACTGCACAGTGCAGAACAAACACGCAAGTGAAGTATCAATAAGAAAAACAGAGAGTTTTCCTGAGAGTTCAACTTGATTTAGTGGGAAAACACGACATCAGGCGAGTGCAGAGTAACAAGAAAACTGAACTTGATGAGGGCTGTCAAAGTTAACGATGTATGACAGTGTGGACCGTTGGTACAGAACTTCATAGACATTGACAGATAACTTTAACTTTCCATTATGCAGCAGTAGACAGTTGATCTCACACACACCTGTGATGATCAGACGAAGCTCCCAGCTGAGTCTACTTTTACTTTTCAACCTATTACACCAGAAGTTCACAAACTTTTCAGACCATGTATCACTATGTACCAAACCAAATTCTCAAAATAGCACCTCCCACTGCATACACCAACGATGAAACAATGAAAGAGGTAAATCCCAGACTGATGCAGCTAGCCTCGTAACGTCTGTAGCGACTACTATCAATTCAAACACCACTAAGAGGCTGAAGTAGGCTCTGGACTGTGTGACTCGTTCCAAAAAATACAAAAGTCCAGATCAAGTCTGAACAATAACTTAGGCTAACTGGAACAACTAACGTCTGTAACGTGAAGTGACGGTCAACAGAAAATATCCAAACCTATCTCCTTGTCTAACCCCAGCGGTCCAAATGAACAGGTAAAAAAATGTGAAACCACACGGCTATGTCAATTACCGGAAGTGATGTTAACCAACAATAAACGACACACTTTGGCTCCTACAACGTCTTTTCATTTTGCTAGAAGTGGCGCAAGATATGGCGCCGATCGGCGACTCCTCTTCTGTAATACAGTTTGAGAATCACTGCATTACACTGTCTATATATAACTAGTTAATAGTACACGTTATGTACTTTACTGACTTACTATTGTCATTCTGTTTTCCATATTGTAACCACTACTATTGTCTAGTTTGTGTATATGACACCTGCTTTCTTTCTGTTCAAGGTTTAATCTGAATTGAGGGTCTGAGGTTGAGGGTGTTCTGTAGCCCTCTGAGACTAATCTGTGATTTTGGGCTCTATAAATGAGACTTGATTACTTCATTTATCAAAACATTGAAAGGCTTGTAATTCTTTATATTAAAAGTTGAAGTTAAGGGGTTGTGCTCCATAATGTCATTCTTTAAATGTTTAGATTGATGTCACTAATCAGCCTCCTTTGTGCAGCTCGGAGCTTCAGCTTCAGCAGCGAGGCTAAAGCTCCTGACTTGCACCTCTCCCCCTCCCTTTGTCTGTCTCCTCTCTCTCTCCTTGCCTCCTATTTAGCCCGTGCATTTGATTAGTTAATCGCCCCCCCTCCTCCCCCCAGTCCTCAGGTGGAGGCAGAGCGCTCGGGCTTCTCATCCAGCCAAGCTGTTCTTTTGGAAGGGAAAGGAGGCAGCTGTGTTTACAGCCCGGGTCCTGGCGTACATTTAGCAGAATCTATTATTCATATCGCTCAGTATCAGAGCGAGATCTCCAGCCACCTGTCTCGCTGACAAGCTCGCCCCCTTTTGTGGCGCTTTCCGTTCGGAGCAAATTACGCTCGTCTTGATGAATTGAGTTTTTATGAGCGTTGCTGTAGCGCCTGGGCATCCTCGCGCCGAGCCAGGGACCATCAGGGGCCCGGGGAGATTTCTCTAGTCAATGGGCAAACGTTTGGAAGAATGTAGATTGAGGAGGGGAAGTCAGAGTGGGTTTTACCTAGAGCTCACGTCTTCTGTCTGGAGCTGTATTGCTGCCACTGTTCAATGACGCTCTTACAGCTTCTTACACCTGTCACTATCTGTTCCCCTCCCCTCTCTCTCTGTCTTGCATCCTTATTGTTGTTTACCTCTCTCGCCCGAACGCCGGCCCTGATCTGATTCGAAGAGCGAGAACAAAGGCTTCCTTCAGAATTGGTTTTCTGTGAGACGGAGCTACCTGATGAGTCTGCCGGCAAACTATCTCCCTCCTTTGACTCCGTGTGAACATTTTTAATTAACGGGGAGGTGCGCTAACTCGATGATAAGCACCCCTGATAAGTTATAACATGATTCATAATTTATAAAGATTCTTGCTTTCATCTTCACTAGTTTGCATAAAACTAATTACATCGTAAATGGTATTCATTACAAAATATTTTTTTTCTCTCTTTGCACACAGACGCGTAAATCGCGGCGCCCAGCTACCAAGTGTTGCTGTGGGACTGGTTTGCATGCAGAGAAGAAAGGTAATGATGAGTTGTTAGAGGCGGTGTCAGGGGCAGACCTGCCCGTCTCTGTTTGTACTCAACGAGCACATTATGCAGCTTTACATTCATTATTCCAACTGCTACCAACTGCAGCTCAGAGGAACCTGCTTAATGCAGGTAAAACACAATCAGAGGCATTTACACTCACAAATGTGAGGCATGTTTGACATGGTGGTGTTAGTGCAAAACCAACACCAATACAAGCATACAGTCACTTACTGCAGACACTTATTGCACAGATTATAATCTTACATTTTTCAGTATATTTTAGTTTTGCACATTCCTGCAGAGAACAGGTACGGTTCAACTTCAACATCAGGTTATTGATTTACATTTGAGGGATTTTAAAATATAGCCAGGCTGTTCTCATACACTGTTCGTAGCTGCAGTATATCTACAAAAAGTAATGCACTGTAATTTGTTTATATCCCACAAATTAAATTCATATGTAATCCACGTAATCGTGAACCAGGAAGTATAAAGTGCGACAAACGCTGCATAGGGAGGAGGTCGGGGTGGATGGGTGGGTCAAACAAAACACCAGACTTTCACCAGGAGACTGCTGTTTGTACCATGTGTGAAACAAGCAGTCAACGTTGATTTATTTGTCACGTAACTTCCGTACTAAGTTACTCCACTTCCGGCGTTATTTTAACCCAAATCATGATCTTTGCCTAAACCTAAAGTCGATCTTTTCCTAAACCTAACTGAGTATTTTTGTTGCCTAAACCTAACCATGTTGTTTCTTGTGAAGACAGAAGTTTATTTTGAAAAGACTGGAGCGGAAATTGGCACGTGTTGACGAACATTCGCAGGAAAACGCACGAAAAATGAGGAATAACATTTCATAAGATATCATACAAACCGTTGTATGAGGATACGTTGATGTAGTTACAATTTGCTAAATGTGGGGGGAAGTGGAGGACACCTTCCGTAGGATCCAAAAAAGTCTTGGGCCAGCCCTGTCAAGCTACCCCTAATAATGTAGAACAGACACCAGGCTTTTGACTGGTGTTTTAATATGGAAAGTTGCACACGGCAGCTTTAAAATCCTGCTTTAAGAGGAGCTTCCTGTTTACGTGCTCACACAGGTAGACACTGATCAATGTGACACAGTCTGGTAAATTAAACCCCCCTCCCTGAACAGAAACAACAGCAAAATAACTTTAGCTTTAGAAGATTCGCAGGGGGAAAAAAAGAAAAGTGAGATGTATAAATAAACATGGCCAAACACACATTGCCTGCCTCGCGAATTTGTTTTCAATTCCCATTCGATTAAAGTGTCCCTGCAGGAGCCGCTGAGGTTGGGTACGGGGTGAGGTGCAGAGACATAAATCAAAGCGGTCCAAGGAATAGTAATCCTCGCTGAACATTTTGGACTGATTGATATAAATAACATTGTCCTCGCCATCTGTCCAAAGAGGGACCTTTCCAGTTAGTGTTGAGCGGCAACGGCAGAATAATTAATGAATGGTGTCCTTTGTGCCGGTAATAAAGAGGAGACAAATTATGTTATAATCCAACTGCTGCTCGTTTGTCACAGCCAAATAAAATGTCAAATAAAAGTGAGGGGCCACAGTGTTTGTTTAATGGAGTGCAAGCTACCTGCTCCAGTCTGACAGCAGGGTGGGACGGCAGTAAACAGCAAAGCCCCCGATTCCAGTATGCAGGAATCCACTCAGGCTGAATGTGGTGCTGTGTGCTGATTATGTGCTGCACATTTAACAAATGTTCACAAACACAAATGAAGAGTTCTGGTCCAAAACGACTCTGGGTGTCCATTCTGGAGTCAGATCATGACCTCAAAATGATGATTCATTACTAATCAAACATGGAATATCCAATCTGTGTCTCTGTGGTCGCAGATAAAATGGGTCAAATTAAAAGTAGTGATGACTATACGCCGAAAAAAAGGTGTTTGTTAGAATTCTTTTAGGTTGTAGCGGGCTCAGTTTTAAAGCTAGAGTGAAGATACTGGTATCATATGAAACTAAAAAACCTGATGAATCCATTGGTACCAACCATGTGCATAGATTAGACATGAAAAACTGTTTTCAAAGGACTCCCCTGATCTCTGACCTCAAGATATGTGAATGAAAATGGGTTCTCTGGGTTCCCACGAGTCTCCCCAAAACAGACATGCCCACTTTATGATAATCACATCCAAACCTTTAAGGTACATTTTGAACAGATAAAATAAAAAATGTGTGATTAATCGCGATTAAATATTTGAGTGGATCGACAGCCCCTAGTTAAAACTAACTATCTTTACAAATTCAAATAATTTAGGCTTTAAGATCTGATTTATAAGAAATCTTGGCCAGTTATTATAGTGTTGTTTGTGTGTTTCTTAGACGTCTAAGAGGCTTTCGATCAAATCAATCATGAAAAACTTGATAAAATAAAGCGAGAGAAGTAAACATCTACTTCAGAAACATTATGTTTTGGTATTCCTGATGTGTTAGTGGGGTATCTGACTTTGCACACGTCAGCAGTGGAGCTGCAGAGTTGTACATTATCGACCAATTGTACCAAAAAGTTAAATAGTTGAAGAGCCCTCGCTGCTGTCGCTTCTGCTCGGACCGAAAGGGTCGAGAGGGTTTGCAGCCGGGCACTGGCGGAGAAGCGGTGCGTGATAATACATGGAGACAACGGTTTCAAAATTCGTTTAGGGGCAAGATGCAAGACGCTGAGTGCGTATTCATCATGTCACACTTTTGTTCGATAAACCATGTGTGGGGGAAGCCTCTGATTGTGTGACAGAGGACCAATCTTTCATCGCCGTGTTATGGTCTTGTGATTTTTAGCAGTATAAGGGTCAAAGCAAAAAGCACAAATCTAAATATAAGCAAAGAGAAGTGAAGTGAACCAGCGGACCCAGAGGTGGATTTCTGTTTCTAGAGTTGTAGCTCTTGTGTCATCTGTATGCGTTACATGAAACATCTGCTCAGGTATTCATAACCTGAGATCAAGGTTGGATTGCTGTCATTGATCGGCAGAAACACCTAAATTGAATTTGTATCCCTCATCTCACCTCTCCGTCATAACCGCAGCCCAAACCTGACTCTAAAGCCCCCGAGCAGGAGGCTACGTCCAGACACAATATTCCCTCAACACATTTTGATTCTCGTCACTAGTGGCGACTAAACTGTAAGAACAGGACCGACGGGCCTGAGAACTTAGCAGAGAAAACTCAACGTTTTAACAACACAAAGCCAACAACAGACTCAAACTTTAAATTAGTTTAATCTGCAATATAATACACTGAATGCTGACTAGGGGCAGCTTGAGAACAGGTTGTTAAAGTATAGTAACTTATGTGCTTCAAAACCAGAGATCTAACTCCATCAAGTAATCACCTAGTTGTTGATGATGAACAACATCTATCAACCTTCTATAGATGTATTATGTTAATTTCCTTTTGACAGGACAGAGATATTGTACTTGTTATCCCGTCTGTTCCTGAATCCTACACATGGACGTGCTGAAAATAATACGCCCCGTCTTTGACCCCAAAGGATGCAAAGCTTTTGCAGATACACCACCACCCGTTACAAGCCGAGGAGGAAGTGCAAAGTGAACTTGAACTGAGAAAGTTTGGAGGCGTCCTGGGAGGCGAGGACGAGGGAAGGGCGGCTCTGTAAAGGGCGGAGGAGGCAACCTAGACAGGAGCTGAACGCTCCGCTATATCGCCTCCAGGTCCATCAATCACCCTCCAAATTAAAGGCGAGGTGAGGCTTAGGCTTCACTGGCCACATCTGACATCACATCAGACGGCGATGAGGACATCACCCAGATCGCAGGGATGCTCCGTAGGTATGCTCATTCCGCCCACGTCGGCGCATTATCGGCGCCAACAAAAGGAGGAGCCGCTTTGTGCAATCAGCAGCGTTCTGTACATATTAAACAGCGCAACACTCTCAACCCAGGTTCATTTTAATTAGAGGGGAATTTGATCACCGCCGTCTCCCACGGGCGCTTTTGATGTTAATAAAACAAGCTGTACCTTCGCAAAGCAGAGCTCTCCTTCCAAAGCAGGGGCGCCGTGGGGGTGAAGGCGGGGGGGAGGAAGAGGAGAAAGTTCCCCTCTTCAAATCCAAACTACAGGGAGGTGTCAGAGGAGAGGCTGTGATCCGCCGCCGTGTTGGGAGACGGCGAGTGAGAGCGAGCAGAGGCCGCTGAGGTGCTCAGAGGGATTATCAATGTCGACGGAGCGCATCACTACCTTATACATGCAGACCGCCTCATAATGAACGGCTGAGGTGTTCCCCATTATTGCTCTGACACTTTGGTGTATTCATTCAATAGATGTTAATAACAAAAGAATTAGAAGATGAGATGAACCTCAACAGGAAAGGATAATGTTTGGCTACAGTAGACCTGAACAAAAGCTTCATTACATTCATGTTTCAGGGGTGAAGAGTCGTTATGTAACCTTCATGATTGAAGTGCAAATGAAGCTCTGATGTCACATATTTTGAAGGGTAAACATCTGATTTTGGCACAAAGCTGCAGCTCATCCTAAAAGTATGTTCCCTACTTACTCTTATCACTTTCATTTCAAAGAACAAGTGTGTACATATGTATGTATTTCGAATAGTCAACTCACAACTATCTGCAACTAGAGGTGGGGAAAAAATCAATACAGCAGCGTATTGCAATATTTTGCATGTAGTAATTTGAGTGAACTGACCCTTTAAACAACCAAAACTGAAGTTATGAAGTTTTAATGCGATAACAGCGACCTAAGGAGTTTAATTTCAAAGTGAACTGAGAGATAATAGCAACTAGTTTTGATTTTGAAGTTTTAAGAGGAGCATATCAACATCAAGTCTGTGATTTGGTGTCTGTTGTTGCAATAGGTGACTTCAAACATTCAGCATCAAAATCCTATGATGTTTCATGTTTCATTAATTCAGAGTCAGAAGTGTTCACCCCTTTAGCCCGGACTGTAAAGGCCCGTAGTGTTATAGCATTAGCTTTTATTTTCCCAATAAATGAAGCTAACGGTCATCTGTCCCTGAAGTAAACGCTCCATCTCTCGCGTGCCTCCAGGCGGGTCGTTTAACGGCCAAACGAGCGATGGAATGAGTAAATAATTCAACAAATAGATGAATAAATAAAAGGGGTCGGACTCTGCGGTGGTTAAGCAGAAGGGGGGCAGAGGGTGTGGGGGGGGGGTGGGCTTGTTCAGCTGGGGAGCCACCTATGGCAGCTTTCTCTCCCTGAACATGTACCGTCTGTACCATTCTGAACCTTGGCACCGGTACAGGCATCTGCTGCCGGCCTCCTCTGCCAGTCCACCGTATATACACAAACATCTGCTTCCCCGCTCACAAAAAAAGGGGACACGCAGCACTTGACAGGTCTGCATCTCGCCATTCTGCCTGGCCCCGCTCGCCGGTTCTTTACACAAAAACCTTAATGCATCCTGTCAAGCCATTAGGCGGTGATACGATCAGCTCGCAGGCCCCCATTAAGCCATCAGTGTCCACCTGTGATAAAGACGACCATTTGTTTTCTTAAAGCCCTACTTAATGTCCGTTTAACTCAATTTGTCAGGAAATGTACAACAATTTCCTCCCCCCACGGTCCTGAAATCTGGTCGGGGTTCAAAAACGGCGAGGAGGAGAGGGAGGGAGGTTTTTTTCGAGGATGCATATTCAAATGAGGGGATTAAATTGCCTCTCATATTGACGTATCGTGTTGCGTGAGCGCTGAGAGGTGGCCTGTGTTTTCCCTCTAAAAGCTGATTTTTGGACAGCAGGGGCCGGAGCTGGAGGTTGTTTTGCCTCCATTAGCCTCGGTCCACGGCCCCTGCTCCCTCTCCTGATGCGTCCATGACAGCACTCTAAATCTGGCCCCGCCGTTATTACCGGTGCACACCCCACGCCGCAAAAGCATAATAACACCTTTTAAAACAACATTGTCCCCGATGCTCGCAAACACACATGTCGAATGATCGCCCCCCCCTCCCTCCTCGTGCACATCCCCGGTGAGGACACCTAACAGCCACTGGAACATCTGTTTATGTTTTGTCTACAGATACATCATTTGGATTTTGGAGGGGCGGCGGTGGCGGTGGTGAGGCGGGGAGCGAAACATAATGATTCTTTGCTGTGTGGTAATCCCCAGCGCGGGTACTAAATCAGCTATTAACTCCAAAAAGGGAGATTTGAAAACTATCTGGTAAAACAAAATAAAAAAAGGACAAACATGTCCCACGCCATAAGTGCCTCAGATTGGCAACAGCGCCGTTTTTGGTGTATATGACCGCCCCGGCTGCCCCTTCTTCCCTGGCGGTGGGACGGCGGCTCGGCCAAGCGGGCAGGAAGTGGAGGGGCCCTTGGTAGTGTCGGCGGCGGCGGCACTGCCGACATCTGTCGTGGTTGGAGAGCTCAGTGCACAGGAAATGGGGTGTCACGGCGCTTGCTTGTTGGCCATTATCCTGGCATCCTAATGAAGTGTGGGCAGTTCGCAAAAGGGGGTCTCTGGATGGCATGTTGAATGCACGGATGGGCAGAGGCAGCACACACACGCCATCCCTTCGCCCTCGCTCTCCCCTTCAAACCCCCCCCACCCCTCTTCCCTGTTCCCTGTATCCCATCTGCCCGAGCCCCCGAACTGCACCCAATGGGACGGAGGCTGGTCGGGAGCGCATGCGCCGTATGCCGGGCGCTCGCCTGCGACAGGCTGAGCGCGAGGCCATTAGGCATCTCGGCACGGCCGGCGTGTGATTGGAAACACACACTGAACAAGTGTCCTCTCGGCATGGATGCTGCCTCACGCTAGGAGAGCTGGGCTGTGGCGGCGCGGCGCCATCAATATACCTGGCCCTAATGGTCTTTGCACCACAGATCAAGTGGTGTTTGTCGGATTCCTGAAGGGCCTTAGGTGGCTGTTTATTGACACAACAAACAGAAAAGACTCCCCTGACTGAACGGATCTCTGCAACATTTCAGCACAGGACGCCCCTGAGTGCACATAACCCTACATCAAAATGGCAATTTACACAACTCTACAGAAAGACGCTGCGCTGAGGTCAAAACAGTGAATATACATTTATACGAGGACTAAACCCCAGAAAAATCACCTGTTATCAGTCAGAAGTTGCTGCAAAAGAGGGTCATGTTGGGGTCAAACTAATCTATTCTCTCAAATGACACTCTCATTTGGGCTTTTATTTTGAAGCAGTACACTGTAGCGAGCGTTTAAATGCTTCCTGTTTTGCTTAATTAAATGGAAATTATAAAAATGTAATGGAAGATGATGGTGTTGAATACTTTTAGAGCTCAAATACGAGTATATCACCAGACTTTATTTTTAATAATACAATAAGAAGTGCATAACAGGTTATAAGTGCAATCATTTTTTAAACTAAAAAAGGTCATTTAGGGGTCAAACTTGAGTACTTTATCTGCGTATGTATGTAGTAATCTGACACATATAAACAGCTTGAGCTTGTACTTTCACAGTAACATGCAGCCTGCTTTTCTTCCCTCCACAAGCGATTCCTCTTCAGGTAAAGAGTCTCTACTTACTTGTCTGCCCATAACTGTAATGGGCTAATGTGCCGAGTAAATGTAGCACTACAGCCCTGAGTGCTTCATCAATACATCCGACTGATGCAGGACAGAAGGGGGATTATCACCAGCGCCAGATGCTAAGCCACTGAAACTGCACACAATCAATTAAGTCCTCTGTGCATACAGTAGCATCACTGACTGCAGCACGGCTCACTTCCTAACTGTACAGGAAGTTAGACACCAGATTGTGATTCATGTTTTAGTTTCTATCTACAGATTGAAAAAGCAGATTTGATGTACTGATGAGGGGTAACCAAGCAGGTCGCTACGGTGCAGGTGAACGGAGGATGAACATCAAACTAAAACCAGTCAAAAGTCTGATCCGCATCCAACGAACCGTTGTATGAGGATACAACGTTAATTTGTAAATGACCGTCTGGAAAATTATCATCGCACATCCACAAACAAATAACTCTGCGACGCGTTGCAGACACGGATCACTTTTCCAGAGAGGTGCTCCATCCTGCATGAGCTTTCCCTCTCACGTCCACGCCCGACAGGCCATTTAGCACCTCAGACGACAGCAACACCACAACAGACTCAGAGGGAGGAGAAAACATCTGAAACGCCAGAGCGCCCCGTGATGGACTACGCTCGTTTTTCACCTGCGACCGCTGCAGATCGCTTTATAATGAGCCGCTCTCTTTGTCAGAGCCGGCAGAAAGAAGGATCGCCCCCTCTGGACGGTCTACCTGGAGGAAGCGCCCCACAATGCCCTGCAGCAGCTCCAGTCCTGACGGGGGAAGTAGGTAGTTAACCACATTACCTAACATGTCGTGATGGATGCTGCGGCGCTCTGAGGGGGTCAAAGGTCAGGCAGCCCCCCCGCTGAGAGGAAGACAGATGAGGTTGGGTACACCTCTCCTGCTCAGCCTTGTTTTCTTTACTCCCAGAGCAATCTGATACCTGATTGGCTCTCAGAGGAGCCCGGGTTTGATAGCACATGATTAACGCCGGCCGCCGCCGCAACCCGACCCGACGCCGTTACTGTAATTACTGGTCCGGCTCAGGCGGGGTTGAGCTAATTCTACTCAGAAATGGGTATTAACTTAATAATCTGGGATGCTCTTCACACATTATGCTCATCTGTAACACAACGAAGCAGTGATGCAACATTGGTATTTAACGACATACAGGAAGTGATACGGTTCAGGTTGTTGATTCGTTTGTGCACAAATGGAAGAAGAAGAACCGAGAAGACTTTAGGCGTTTTGTATGACCACTGACTATTTGTGCAACAATTTATCCACAAATTCCCCGACTGACCGTACACGGTGCAGCCATGTACTCGGTTTGGAGTCTCTAACAGTTGCACCAAAACACCTGAAGAAGAGATAAATACACTGTGTTGCTGATGATGAGATGGATCAACAGCTCCTCATCCAGCTCTGAGAGAGATCCACAAATCATAGCAGATCCAGCAGCAACATGTGAGGGGAGGAAAGGGGCCGTCTGAGGCTCAGGAATGCTGACTCAGCAATAAATGTATTACAAATGACTTGAGCAGCAGCGGCGGCGGCTGGTGGGCGCTCTCCACCTCCCCTCCTCCTCTCCGACCCCTCAGTGTTGGATAGACTTTTACCTTTCAGCCACTATCAGCCCCGCTGCCTCATCCATCACTGTGTGAACGCTGTTTAGCATACAGCTTTCTGCTCTGCATCACACTGGACGCTCCGACACCCATACAGACCCCTGAGATGACACGATAGACCCTCTGGCGAGGAAGTGGGAGGGACAGAGAGGCAGAATGTGACACCTATAAAAGGTAAATCTCCTGCACGTCTATAGCTTTAAAGCACGCTGTGCATCTGCCGTACCCCGATCGATGACATCACAGTAGGTTGTGACCTTTGACATGTGTTGTGACATCACTGATTGGGGTGTGTTAGTTATCATTAGTTGTATTGATTCAGTTTTCCATATACTTTCAGGTACAATAAAAACACTTTCACCTGGTTCCCTGTTGTAATTAAAAACTCCACAACTGGAAAAGAGACAGACACTTTTTACAGTGTGGCAGGACGCAATCGGCCGTGCTGTCAAACCTCACAGCATCACCCCTCGCCGCTCTCTGACAGTGAATAATCGTCCGGCGCTTATGCAGCTTATCTGAGTATGTGGAGCGGCGGCGGCGGGAAAGAGAGCCCTTAATCTGCCTATAATCAAAGCTGACAGTCACCTACAGCAAGGTGTGGCTCCACGCTGGGAAGCAGTCAGCCGAGAGCTCTGATCAGCAAAGAGAAACTGCCAAGCCATTAATATTAATCGTCCTAATCGGGCCGGAGAGCGGCGGGCGCGCTGATCAGAATGCACTAGAAGGTCGGTTGTAGTGGCGGCGAGCACGCCGTAGTACATCAAGGTAACGCTGGGCTGTAACCCGCGGCGCTCCATCTGAAGTAGGTGAAGGGAAGACAGGTTGGTGTTATTGTTAATTACTCTCTTTGTAGTCCAGAGTCTAGACGAAGAGGCCTCCCATCAGACACATTCACTTCCTCTGCACGTCTTTCCTTTCCTCTCCTACCTCCTTCACTTCCTCTGCACGTCTCTCTTCTCCTCTCCTCCTTCCTCTTTAGCTTCCTAGTTCTTCTTCTTCTTCCTTCCTATTCCTCCTCTTCTTCTCCTTCTTCGAAATAGAAACATAGATTTCCTTTCACAATCCTTTTCTACCTCCTCCCCTGTTTTCATTTCTTCACCTTTAGTCTCTAGTCCTCTTTCTCTTCCCTCTCTTCCTCTGTTTATTTCCTATTCAAAACTTTTTACACCTCAACACTTGTTTCATCTCTACTTCCTCTTCTCCCAATTAGTTCCCTTCTCTCCCTCCTCCCCTTTTTTCTTCACAACATGCACCATCCATCTTTCTCCTCTTCTCCGCTCTAATTTGTCCTCTCTTCCTCTCTCACCACCTTTCCTTTCCTTGTCGTCATCCCTCATTTTTATTCTTCAACCTCACTTTAATTTTTCCCATATTTCTCTCCTCCTTCTCTTTTTAATCTGTTTTTTTCTTTCGTCCAGTTTGCCATCTTTCTTGTCACCGTCTTGTCTCCATTATTTCCCCTCCTTCTCAGTTCCTTCTCTCTCATCCGTCTTCTCTCTCCCATCATCCTCCTCTTCTTCTTCTTCTGTGGTCCATATCTCTCCCCGGCTCCATGACCCTGGCTCTGACAGAAGATCAGTGAGACTCCAGCTCCTCTCACTGAGCAATGATCACCTCTGTTTACCCCGGCGTCGCCGCGGTGACGGCCAACTTCTCCCCGACTCTGCCTCGTCTGGGCCGTGAGCGAGTGTGCGGGCCTTATCTCGCCGCCGCCACACAGAGGATTACTTTACCAGAGGAGATGTAGTCGGGGATAAAGTTGTGTTGCTTCACCTCTCATTCTCCCAGAGCTCACAGACAGTCCAGGAACCATGTTAACAGCCATCTGATAGCAGCTGATAAATACAGCACCCTTTGTCTAGTTATTTCCCTGTCACTTGTGTTTTCTTTTCCTTCCTGGGAAGCGGAAATGTGCCGTTAGGATAAATATTTGAAAAGTATCAGCTGAGGCCGGCGCTAATAATCAGGAATGAGCAAAGATCTGTGGTTGAGAAATGGAAGAAACTGGCTGTTGCAGCAAACAACCTGCAGGAAGCTTTTTCACAGCGGCGGAGAGGGAGAAGGAAATGGGTAAACAGTGTGTAGGGGGGGGGCTAAAAGTCCTACGCTCAGCAGCTTTGAGAGTCCGAGATGTGAAAAGTGACTGGTTGATTTATCACGGGGGAAACGGAGCCACAAAGTACAATTTTCTACCTTGGCCGCAAACAATAATTCATAATGATGTCGCCTCCTGATAGCTGCAGACCTTTGCGCCGCGTCGCTCCTCGGAAATGGTCGTAATAAATGTCAGGACTTCGCAGGTAACTACTTTAAAAGCCATTAGAAGTAGTCGTGATGGAAGATAGCGGCCGACGCTTCGTGTTGCGATAACAACTTGGTTTTGCAGATAAAAGAGCAGAAAAATGAGCGGGGTGTTTTATTGGGAGGTTACAGGAGCTCAAGGACTATTACAGATAAACAGGTTATGTCAATTAAAATGGGCGCCCCGCCCGCCACCGTGAAAGGATGTTTGTGCCTCCTTCATGCATCAGGGCTGGCTGGGCCGCCATATCAAACCCAAATCTCCACACCTTGCTCAAATAGACAGATATTAACAACACGGGGAATAAGAAAACGTACAGCGCACCATTCTGTAACGCTGTCATGTCTCCCCGTTGACCTTTCAACTGGAAATACTTAGACGGAGTATTCCCAGCAACAGTCATGCATCACAGTTTAATGGCGTGTCAGGGAAAGCTCGCTGCTTTTTGTTGCTGCACATTTTTTATCGCCACATCGGCAGATTATGAGAGAGCTAATGAACTCTGTGGGTCTGCTTTTGTTCCAACTTTTGTTCCTCTAAAAGTGGAGAAGTTCAAAACGAGCCCATATTGAGCTGGGAATCTAATACAGAAACTAATACTTGTAAGAGCAAATAAGCAGGCGCAGATGAGCACTGGTCTTTATGTACACTCAGCTCGGAGAATATTGAATCTTAGTGCGCTCAGTGTCATCCGTTTTGCTGCGAGAAGGGCTCATAAAAGCAGCGGTTGATGTGACTTTAAAGTTCCCCGGGGACGTGAGCGAGACGCTTTAAAGACTCTTTAAAAGCCTCCGTCAGAAACACATGAAAAGACACAGGAATTAATAACAATGACTTTACCTACACTTTCATCTCCGTCATATGAAGACGTTTATCTAATTATGAACACTGCGAGGATGAAAACACTCCACTAGCAGGTAAAACACCGTTTTATTGAAGCGCACGAGGTGCAGGTTTTACTTAGTCATTTAAACTAGAAGAGAAATTTGATTACTTTAAAAGTTTTATTGATAACATTTTTTAATTTAAATAATACATCCACAGAGCTTTTAGAAAGCTGAATAAAAGTGTCTTTTCTTGTATCTCTGTGGACGATATCTGACGTTTGGTTCCCACTTCTAACAAGGCTTGTGAGCCAATAGTATAACAACGTTGGTATCACGTGATACAGGGTCGGCTCTAGCCCTTTTGGTGCCCTTAGCCAAATTGGGATTTGGAGCCACCTGGGTTCAACCCCCCAGAAACACGAACCCTACCACCCTACCTAAACCGCAACACACAGCAGACATCACAATGATTTTAAGAATATTATTTTCATAAATAACTGTATTTATTATAAAATAAATAAACAATTGGTCCCTAATGTTGGAGTGTTTAGTCAGTTTCACTACAGATTACATTTTTATTATTAACCTAATGCTTTATATAAAGAAAAGGATGAAGAACAAAGTGCATATTGTGCACCGGTTCATACCGTCTCCATCCTTCCTGTGTGGAGGAGTGTCATGTTGGTGTCCCAGTTTTGATGCTACATCAGGGAACATGGCTCTGAGCGAGGCAGGCAGGGACAGAGAGGTGTATGTGTAATGCAGCATGAGACTGTCTGTCCTATCACATGTGCAGGACGTAGCCTGCAGCAGAGAGGTGGAGGAGAGAGAGGAGAGGAGAGAGAGAGAGAGGGGAGTGTAGCTCTGAGGAATCACCGTCCCTGTCGCCTCACTTCTCCCGCAGGGACCTCTGTGTGCTTTCCCCCTCCGCCCGAGGTGTGTGTTGAGTGGGGGGTGAGTGTGTAAAAGCTGAAGGGCCCTGCAGGGACCTCGACTTCTGTTGTCCCCAGACCCAGAGCCATGTGCTGTGCTTGGCAGCCCGGCCCTTCTGTGCCCGGCCTCGGGTCGCTCTGGGGGGGAGGGAAGGTGGGGTGAGGATGGGAGACGAGGGGAGGGGGACTCGGCAGGTTTTGGCTAGGAAAGGTTTAGAGGGGGTCTTACTGTATGTTGGTCCATGAGTGACTTCTTAGTGGGTTCAGGATCTGTTTGAAAATTACTGCATATGTGGAGCACAGAGTGAAAGTAAAGGAATTGTGAAAAAAAAAAAGTAAATGTACTACTTAAAGGGCAACATTCACTTTTTGAAGTTGATAAATCATAGTTGCAGGCACTTTATTTAACAATAAATAGAGTAATTGTGTCCTCTAAACCATAAAATTGCTGGATTTGAATGCATTTTAATGACTATATTAAGGCTGTTTAAGCTAGAATGGTGCGTAATTTAAGTCACTGTTTAAGTGCATTAACAAAAATGGGAAATAAAAAATAATTTGTAGTTTGGACAGAGAAGATTTTCAGATCATGACTCTCTATGTTGTTGATGTATTGCTTGTTTGAGTGCACACGTATTATTTTCTCATTTTGGCATCAATCTGGGCCTGATTTGTGTCATTTTTTCTCCTAATTTGTGCAAACAAAAGGTCAAACAATGTAGGTGATTTATGGAATAAAGTAATATTAGTTTATACAAATATGTTTGACGACCGTATTGATCGTATTAACTATTAGTTTGAATATAAAGTCTAGAAAATGGTGCAATTTATATTTTACATTTTGATAAAACAGCTTCCCTATTTAGTTTTAGTTTCCAGTAGTTATAGTTTTTGTTAGGGCCAGATATAATGTCTCAGACGTACTAAATACATGGTTGGAGAACTGTGTATGGCCATAATAGTAAATGTTTATTTATTGCGCTACTTTAGCGTTCAATGTGAAGCAACTGCGACATAGCGCCATCTAATGGAAGGTCATGTTTGTTCAATTTCTGTGATTTAATGTTACGAGACTTCATGGAAATTCATGCGGACTCCTTTTTTTAGCTAAAAAACTAAAACTGAAATTAATTTACGTTCATCTTTATTTGTTTTTAACCAGGAAATATAGTTTTAGTTTAGTTTTACCTAAAGGATTTATATTTTATTTAGTTTCAGTTTCCTAAAAATATTTTTCCCTGCTTATTTTCGTTTTAGTTTCAGTTTTAGTTTACTATAATAATCCCTACTGCAGCTTATATTCACTCATTAAAGGGCATTAATGATCCAGCTGATCAGCTGCAACCAAAACAGGAAGATAAATCCACCGCATGCATAAAGTAGATATATATAGATATTAATTTACAGTGTGCAGAAACAGCAGAGAAGTGTCCATTTTAATTAGACAGCATCAGAGAGGTCGGATCACGCAGAGCTGACGTGAGACTCAAGCAGCTCCATTTAGATCTCATTTGTTTGAATGACGGGTCATTTCCTGAGCACAACTTGAAGGGTTTCATTACAAAATGTCACATATCAAATCTGGGTGATGGAGAAGAGCTTAACTTTTCAAACGCTGATGTGATTACGTCTTCAAAAGCTGAGCTATTTTAATAGTGAAGCTCCTCGGCTACCTGATAACGTCCTTCAGGATCCAGAGAGAGTTAACTAACACCAGAGAGGGTGTTACTGATGTTTTAGAATTAGTCCTGAACTGTACTTCATCAGTTAATCATGTACAGTAAAATGCATTGTGTGCATGATTAGGAGGACTTTTTTAATTAGGTATGGAAAGACTACCTGGTTCACACAGAGATGTGAGTGAGTCGGAGGTGTCCCACGG
The DNA here is from genome assembly GCF_015220745.1 of Sebastes umbrosus. Classification (NCBI taxonomy): domain Eukaryota; kingdom Metazoa; phylum Chordata; class Actinopteri; order Perciformes; family Sebastidae; genus Sebastes; species Sebastes umbrosus. Next base: position 1,816,945 of record NC_051292.1, read on the forward strand.
TGGTGACACATCATTATACAGCACAGGGGAGATCCTACAGCCCGTCTCATTATTATCAAAAGGGAACGTTGACACCAGGACACAAACTTTGGCTAATTAAGAGTAGGAGAAGAGGTGTGAGGGGGACACGGGGTTTTGTGGTGAAACAGAAAATATAAAGACCATCGTTACTGATGAGTTTACAAAACGACCTTCAAGGAGTTAACGGAACGGACACAGTTAGACCTAACTACATGAAGTTGTAGTAGTAGTTAAAGCTAAAGCGAAATCACTCACTACTCACTATAAACTCGACTACATAGTCATCATTTTATAGAACTGTCCGAATGTATAGTGAGAGAGAACGTAAGGCATGAAGAAAGATCGTCACTCCGAACATTTAAAAAACTCACAAGTGTCATTAAATCTGAGTAAATAGGGAGGATGCAGTTAAAAACTCTCAATCATCTCATCAGAGAAGGATTTAATGGGCTGACTGTCCTTTAAAATGTAGCATAATGTGTTTTAAATGCAGGCGATCAATCATTCTGTGAGAGGAGGTGTCTCATCACATGAGGGAAGTCAACTCTTCAGATGGAGCGTTGAGGTAATGTCCTCCTCCTTGGACAGCCTCTCACTCCTCAATCCAAGATAATAGCAGCTCAGAGCCAACAATACATTTTACCAGCAGCATGGTGGCATGTATGTGCTCTCCACTGCTGCCAGAAACAAAGAGAGTAGCAAAGCAGAGAGTCAGGAGACAGAGAGAGTGAACGCAGAGAGGGGAGACAATCCCATTGGCTCTGCCTTCATCAGATAGGTGGCACCGTGAGCTAATCCCCGGGCTTAGCTGCGTGTCGCCCAGCACGGCACCCAGCCGGGTGTCGCCGGGGCCACCCTGGCAGATCTGGCGGGCCATGTGGCTATCCCAGCATCCCTAGGGAGGTTCGCAATCCCGCCATGTTGCATTTACCTTCTGTGCAGGTGGCCCCGCCGGCCCTCGCTGGCTACCACCGGCGTTCAAGAGGAAACTTTTGCACACGTTGGCAGCGAGAGTTTGAAAACTGTTTGTACAGACGAGGCAGCTTGATGTTAGTAAACTGCACATCACATGCATTTTACAGCACACTTTTAGACTCTTGGCATCCTCTGCAGAGCAAAAAACCCTGCATGTGATTCTTATCTGGAAGTACAGACAGACAGGCGGCGAAACGCTTTGGCTTCTGGAGCGCCACGGTTCAGGCTTTTGTGGGGTTAGAGCCACAGAGAAGGCTGCACTTTCTGCATGTTGGCAGCTCCAAATAACAATCCATCAACTGCTGCTCCACGTCTGCCTGTTCACATGTAAACTCATCATCTATCTCACCGTGACTTATACATCCATACGGTCACATCTGTGCATTTCTGACTGACAGTAAGAGCATCGCTCGACGTTCATACATAATATTATACCTTCTAACACAATAAACTGCATCCAATGTTAGAACTACAGAACAGAAATGTGCATTTAATGTCCCATTAACTGAGTTCCTGTCTCACATGATTCTGTATTTTTCAGTTTTAAAGCTAGAGTGAAGATACTGGTATCATATGACACTAGAAAACCTAAAGAACCCATTGGTACCAACCATGTCATACTAGCTTGTCATGAAGGAGGTCAAATAACGCTCCAAACTTGCGCAACATTTTGGCGAGGAAAAACTGTCATGGCCATTTTCAAAGGGGTCCCTTGACCTCTGACCTCCAGATATGTGAATGTAAATGGGTTCTATGGGTACCCACGAGTCTCCCCTTTACAGACATGCCCACTTTATGATAATCACATGCAGTTTGGGGCAAGTCATAGTCAAGTCAGCACACTGACACACTGACAGCTGTTGTTGCCTGTTGGGCTGCAGTTTGCCATGTTATGATTGGAGCATATTATTTTATGCTGAATGCAGTACCTGTGAGGGTTTCTGGACAATATCTGTCATTGTTTTGTGTTGTTATTTGATTTACAATAATAAATATATACATATATTTGAATAAAGCAGCATATTTGTCCACTCCCATGTTGATAAGAGGATTAAATACTTGACAAATCTCCCTTTAAGGTACATTTTGAACAGATAAAAAATCGCGATACAATATATTAATCGATTGACAGCCTTATTGTTTACTAAATATGTTTTATGCTTTGTTGCCAATTATCTGCCTTCAACTTTAAATGAAAATAAAAAAACCCTTTTTCACATTTTGTTGTTTATTTTATATTTACTTTATTTATGACCTTATTCATTTCTTAGACTGTCTCATACATAACCATTTTGGGATTTTATCTTATTTCGATTCATTATTCACGTGACTATTTAATTATTTATTTATTCATATATTTACTTGCATACTGACTTATTTTATTTAATTTTTTTTGAAGATGCTCCATTATGGATAACAATTTATAGATTTAATTTTCAATGACATACTCTTACTTTGTGATTTGTGTGACAGAATTTCTCTCCATTATTTGTGTTATTTATGTATTTATTTACTCATCTATTGTCCGTGTATAAGCCTCCTCCTGTTGGCTGATTGTAACACTGCTGATAGAAAGTCTCGTTCTACTGTTGCGCCTCATTGTGAGCCGTTTCACCCAAAATGTAAATGTAAACATTACACCTACACAATAGCCGTAATATTTCAGTGTGGTAATCCTCAATCAACAGGCCCCACTGGGGGAAACAGGCCTCAGTGTGTGTGTGTGTGTGTGTGCTGGCAGCGGGCCAGTTCTTCCTCTGTACCAAACACTGAGCCGAGTCGGTTGCTTAGTGGAAACAGACAAGCCAAATCGGCGCAGAGTGACCTATTTTGTTGCCGTGTGCCGCTGGGAGTGTGTTTTCCCCTAAACTAACCCCTGCCTGCTCGCTGCAGCTCGCTCTCTCTCTCTCTTCTCTCGCTCCCCTCCGAACTGGGAAAAAGAAAGAAAACCAAAAATTGCCTTTCAGTGGATGCACGGCCTCGACGCCACACCTACTGATGTGGTCCGAGCTCTTCCCTCCTCGCTCTCCACCCCTCTTCAGAGGCACCTAATTATGAAAACCCTGACTCATTTACATGGCTATGTTTGATCTAAATTACACTCCAAACCACACCAAATTAGGATCATCTGTGAATGTAAAACACTTTTTTTCCTCCGGTCTGTGTTCTCGCAGCGAGCTCTGCAGGGCACATGTTCAAATGATGAAGGGGGAATTTACAGTTTTTTAACGTTCTCTGGAGACCTGAGCCCCGTCCCACCCCACCCCACCGACTGAGAGCGACTGGAGTCACCCACAATTATCCCAGGATGTGATCTGCACCCCCACCCGTCCCACACCCAAATTAGACTGAGCCGGCTCTGACTGATTCCTCGTACAGGCAGCACATTAATTAGAATATGCCAATGGCTGGTCCGGGCTAATTGCAGGTGCTTATTATGCATTGATGTTCTCATAATGTACATCATCTTTCTCTGCTCGGCTGTTCTTCTGTATTTTATTATCAACTCCTCACATATCTTAAAGCAACACTGATTTTCATACATTTCTAGAACAAAAACCTGAACGTTGAATAAAACCAGGTTCAAAATTCTTGTTTCATTTTGTTGCCATGTTAGAGTCAGAGGTTTTCACTGAGGAGATTTTGGATATCTCTTTTTATCACTACATAAACCAAAAATACTGTCCATTTTCTCCATGTTTTTAGGAATTAAATGTTGTATAAATCAGGTTATGAATGACATATGAGCAAACCCTTCTGTAAAAACCTTCAGGATATAGAGAGGAATGAAACTGGAGAGTTTGGTGGATGTGAGAAAAAAATTATTTTGTTAAATTTCATACATTTTGAAGACACTAGAGGTGAATAGGACACAAAAATGAACTAATAGATATCACCATGAAACCTTCCAGGTTGATTACTGACATTAAGATAATTAGTTTTTGTATTACAAGTTTTCTGAAATGTTATATTTAAATATGCAAATGAGGCATTATCTAATGCTAATGTTTAAGAGAAATCTACAGACACAAATAGACAAAGTAGTAAAATAAACACCTAAATGTGTATTTGGATGTTTTTCTTCCCACTAGTCTGAAAGAAAACATGTTATGGAAGCAAAATCTCCAAATTGACCCGCATGAAAGATTATTTATTTGCCTGGAGTGTCTCAACTTAACAGGAATTTAATTCATGAACAGAGTTTGATTCAAGATTGTTTATTTTTTCTTTTTCATTTTGGAAATTTGGAATAATCATCATCAATCATAGTTGTCTGTTCATGCATTTTAGCATTAATGCTAGCAGAGTTAGCAGTAGTTGCTGCGTCAGCCCTTTTGGAAATACCGTAGCACCTCAAGAGGTGAGTCCTGCAGCACTTCTATGCATTTTTGCACAATCTTGCAAATGCAAGACATTCAATCTATTGATGTATTTGAATCTGCATAATTTGTATCATTGCATTACGGGTGCTATTGATAACATTCTGCCTCCCCCGTTGCATTGCATTCACTTCACAACAAGTCGTTGCCAGGCACTTACCGCCATTTATCCGTTTTTCAAACAATTCTAAAATCTAGAGTTAAAACTAAGAGCTAAAGATTTGTTTCAGATTAACTTTTAGTGCAGTAAATACTGAAACGAACAGGCACAAACAGAAAACAGGTGACTAGCTTCTTCTACTAATGTCTTGTCCCCAGAGTTTAAAGCAGACAGGATCCAGGCTCTGATAGGTGTTAACCACAAGAGGCTTTAAATCTACCTGCCTGCAGCCGTGAGGTGAAAAGTTGCAGACTGCACCTTTAACGTGGAGGCAGTTGCCTCTCGCCGCCGTGTGGAGACACCAGAGCTCTAAGTCGCCTGGTGCAGCTTTTGACAAAAACGTCTGATTATTGAACTAAGATCAAACATCTCCCCACAAATCTTTGAACAGGCAGCCAAACTACGGAGAGGACTGCTATTCTGAGAAGTTTGTTTTCATGCCTTCTGTTGTGGTTTGACTGGGCGGGCGAGCCGTGCCTCGTTCCCCCAAATCCGCAGAGCCTGGATCCAATAAGCCACAGTATCTGACTGCGGCGGTGTGGTTGGCAGAGGCAGGACGCTTCAATCTACCTACTGTACCCCCATCACATCACTCTGCAGGCTGCAGCTAGGTGCTTTCTCTCTTTCAACCCTCTTCCCCTCAAGACTTAATTCACAACAAATGTTTTAGCCTTTGTTCCTCCTCTTGATCCCACAAAGCAAAGACATTCCTTAAAAACAGTGAACCTTAAAACTCAAAGCCTACAGGTAAACAGCAGCTCTCCACTTAAGTGAAGGACGATGCTTTTGTTGACACAAGTCTTCTTGATTTCAACCGTCATATTGATTTCTGTAATTTGCAGACCTGGAAGCGTACGGAGCGAGCTGCCGATGCTAAAGTTCGAACAGGTTTTGACAGGGTTGTTGAGGTTAAGAATGAATGTAATACCGCTGGATTCTGGCGAAGCTGTGGGCCTGTTTGGTCCAAACCACAGCCATAATTTGATCAAACACATCAGTTCTGCTCTTCTGTCTTTTGTCATCTCTCCTCTTTTTCCACCTCTGAGCTCTCAGAGCAGCTCTTAGTTTATTTGCACACACACCGCTGAAGAAAAAAGAAAGGAGGAAAAAAGAGGGATACAAACAGAGTGCGGTTGAGGCAACGAAAACCCCGAGGGGTTTATAAAAACATCTTACCCCAAAAGAAGAAAAAAAAAAAGAGGATTAGATTGCTGCTGTCATGGAAAATGCCTGTAACTGCAATTTGGGTGTTTTTCTTTTGCGTACCTGAATTCAAACTTTCCATGGTCATTTAGTGAGCTGTAATATGTGGAGAACTCTCTGACCCCTGGGGGTTTTACACTCGCTAACTTTAAAAATGCATGGAGGAATGAAAACAGAAAAAGCAACATGATAAAAAAAAAATCTAACCACAGCTGAATTTGAGCACTTTGTAATTTCATAGTTACAAATTCAAATGTGGTCGATAGAAGTATCAGGTCCAAACTATATTCTGTATGCAACACAATTCAGTACGGAGGCGGGTGTAGTGATCTGAAGGCTGCGGGCAAAGACCAATGAGAGGCCCTTCTTAGGGCTGTCGCAATAACCGCAATAATACAATGAAGCGATATTAAAAAGCTAACTGCAGATGATGACAAGATACCGCCACAACTGATATCTTCACATTTTTACTTTTTTGAATTCTTTGCAATTGGAGCGCCACCTAGACGCTGAAGGTCTATTCCGCGATGAGCGTTGCACGTTTGTTATTTTTTCAGGTCGCAGAGAGTTGTGTAAACCGCTGCGCTCGTCACTGTCCCTTTTTACCCAGCTGTTCAAATGTCACAATAGAGGAGGGCGGGACAAATTCCACAAAGACCAACCGTCACATCCTACATGTACAAGTGCTAAACAACAACAACAACAACAGTGAAGGAGAAATGAATCCACAGAGACCAGCGGGTCCATCCGAGGTCTCCCTACGTGGTTCAGCCTCCCCTTCATCCAGAGCGAGGTCTCTACCTCGTACTGACATTTTGACTTCTGTGGATATTCCGTATCATTCATTTGGAGTGACAAGAAAGGAAAAATGTGTTTAATACAATAGTCATGTGTTTGTTGATCAAGCACCGCCTACTCACAACATGTTCCTGCTGCAATTACATTAAAAAAAAAGGTTGAACTGTTTGTGAGACTGAACTGAAACATGGATAGAGCAGAGCTGTAAATGCTGCTCCACGTGGGGTTAGGGCTCTTATTTTGAAGGGGGTCATTACTTTAAATTTTTATAAATACTACACCTCCTCACTCGTGTTTGACCTCTTTCCATCTCAATCAGAGACACAGGCCAAATGTCAAAGTGCCAATATGCTAATAATGCTAATAACTCCAACGAGACGCATTTTAAGTCCCCCTTTTGATCTCCTGAGCTGCGTTCGACGGCAATGAAGCTGGGACTGTTTGTCATAGCCAGGGGCGCTGGGAACCAGCGAGACGGGGACGCGCCATGAAAATCTGACTGTCAACGTGCCCTCCTCAATTTATTAAGCGGCCCTCAGAGCGCGGAGCCGGGATTTTGACCCTGATAATACAAAGCCTAGGGGGGAAATGGCATCGAGAAGCAAGCTCCACATCCTGTTGTGCCGCGGTCAAAATGAGATGCTAATTAATTACCATTGGCATCTTTAGCAATGCATGTCAGCTCCTATTTGGTATATCAATCTGTTACGGGATCAAACCGAGGCAGGCGAGGCCGGCGCTGGTTCCTGCAGCCGCTGCGGTCGGCTGGATGCACAAGCTTCACCCTGAGGTCACAGCAAACGCTGACTGTGACCCGTGCTTCAGACGGAGGAGTGTAACTGGCCCACAGCACAGAATAACCGTAATGAATTTCATCACATTATGGATCAATAACAATGAATCAGCCAGCTGCTGTCGCATCACTCTGACTCTCTGGTCTGTACAGAACAACAGGCTCTCAGTAGCACGATGTTAATCTACATCTAAATTACAAGAGCTTTGCTCTAGAAGTGTATGTTTCTTGATAAAGAATTGCTTTCTGGGTAATGTAGGAAGGCAAGGCAATCTTATCTGTACAGCACCCTTCAACAACAAGGCAATTAAAAATGCTTTACATAAGACATAAAGAGCAATGAAGCAGAATTGAACACATTAAAAGGAGCATACAGGAGTTATTTTGCACGCTGCCACCCTTCATCCTAAAATATGATGTTTATGAGATCATTTATTCTGATGTGTAATGTGTCATTTTCATGAAAAACCAACAGCCGATTGATTCATTTGGTATAGAGTATAACTGTGTGTAATATATCTGTCTGTGTAACATAGAAAGACACAAAGAAATGTCACCTCACTGGGGGGAATAGGACGGAAAGCACTATATAAACAAATTAGGCCGATGCCCCTGAGGAGGACGGCTTCCACTGTATACAAAACCCACGAAGAAAATGTATGAAATAAAGAGAATTAATCAGACAGGTTGACCAGGTTCCTGCTTCATCAGGAGGCCAACAGCAGCAGCAGTCATTAACCGCAGATAATAAGCACAAGGTCAGGAGATTTCTGAATTATCTCCCCTTCTCCCCACTGTTCTGTCAGACTCCTATGAAGTTGTGTTCGAGAGCGGGCTCACGTTAATCAGCGCTTTAATTGCCACTTGCCTCAGAGTGTGTGGGGAATAAGGCCAATTTCTCAGAGTCTCTCCTTCAGGAGGATGCAGACAGGTTCTTGGAAAGAGAGAGGTCTGTCAGCGTGGATTACTGTCACAGGAAGATTCTACCATTTCAGTAACAGCTACACTCAACATATCACAAAGGTATCTACGGTAAACTCCTCCAGTTGTGTTAAGACTTTATTTAGAGCTGGTAGTTGCAACACTATTTCTGATGTCAACTGTCTTATTCATGATGTTTAGCAGCGACGGGGAATGTATTTGTTGTAGCAGCAATAGTAGTAATGGTAGTGGAGGTAATTCTTTACTTTAACCCAGATGGGAACGGCTAAGAAGTAAGATGGTGATGGATAAAAAACCAAGATGGCGACAGCCGAATACCAAATGGCAATGGCCAAACACCAAGATGGTGATGGGCAAAAACCAAGAAGGCAACGGGCAAAAACCAAGAAGGCAACGGGCAAAAACCAAGAATGCAACGGGCAAAAATCAAGATGACGACGGCTAAAAACTGCGGTGGCCACAAACCAAGAAGGCAACGGGCAAAAACCAAAGAGGCAACGACAAATACCAAGAAGGCGACGGCCAAGATGCAGAACTTAAGGCTTAAAAACGGCAGTCCACAAACCAACGGGTGACGTCACGCCGACTACGTCCACTTCTTATCTACAGTCTATGACATAAACTTATAACAATTAGTTTTTGACACATTACAGTGTAGCAGAAAATGTAAAGTATCTTCAACACTTCTCCTATAGAGACGTACTTTATATAATCATAACTGTGTAATGTTATATCATTCATAATCTGTATATATGCCAGCATCCAGTTATGAATGCATGAGAGGGAGCAGCCAGAAGTATCAGAATTAGTATTAATAGCAGTAGTAATGGAAAAGAGAGCAGAAGTAGAAGTAGCAGTAGTACTATGTGTAAACAGTGGTAAATATTGTGTAGCTGGTTAATGTCACATCCTCTTCCTATTTATCTGAATTAAACCGTGTTTAGTTCTCCTGTCCGTGTACAACAGTCGTACTGGTTTAGCATCCCGTCCTAACATTATTGCATTATCCAGCGAGTGCAAACTGTGCATCCCTTTAATAACTCCACGTCAATGTGATTAATGGACATTGCTTAATAAATTTCCTGTAATTAAGTGTCCACCTGCAGCTCGCCTGGAATCAATTACCTTTTTGTTTATGCAATTTCCTCGAGGTATTTAGTTATGTGCTTCCATTATGGAGTTGTAAGATAATATCTGCTTATTCTGCTAATTCCTGTTGTTACCGTCTGTGACATGGCGGGCTAAAGGCCCGGAGCAAAGAGGAGCGTGGAGCAGATGGATGCAATGAGAGCATACTTCATGGCCTTAGTGACGGATGTTTGCTCTTAATAAAAAGATAATGATAAGATAATAATGCATTTTATATTTACGGTATATGTGTCCTGCTTTTCATAAGACATCGTTATATTAAAAACTAATTACACAATCAGAACCAGCGAGCAATAAGAATGAGAGCGCATATTAAGAGGACAAAGATGAAAAGTCTCGCGCTCTACTTCGCTCACGTTCTCTGACAGGTATTCTTTTGGAGGAGCACTCAAACATGGTTTAACGTTGCATCAACCTTTATTTCTGATGGATGCCACCGTTTCTGGAAGCAGCATCTTCACGCACTTGTCTCCAGTAATCATAGAAAGGTATTACATTTAACCTGACAGGTGACACACCACCACCACCACCTTCATCCACCTCTCTGACATTATGATGAACTCCACTGTCTCTACCTAAAAATGTGAATTTCTGCTCAACACAACTGTTTGGCTGCATCAGACCGTCATGAAATCAGATGACTCATTAGTGCAACAAGGGTGACCTTTTCATAAGGGCGGTGACATGTGAGGAAGGTCACCGTGGTTAAATGGCACACCCCTAAGTGACTGTCAATCAAGCGGCTGCCACCGTGTCGCCTCCCTGTCATCGTGCAGCAAATATTATGCAAGGACGCTGGGGTGAATTAACCTTCCACTGCTGGTGCGCCGCGCTGCTTGAACAGCGGCCAGATTTGTCAAAAAGAAAAGCTCTTTGAAATGTATGAATTTTGCGGGTTAGTGGTGAATTTACACTTAACAAACTGGTTGTTTAGAAGAAGATTAATCTTCAAGCCACCTGTAAAGACAGCAGTTAAGGGGCGAAATGATTCAGACAGCCAACAGCTCAATTTTCTGCCACTTTTTGAGGTATCCAGGTCTGGCATTAATTCAGCCCCGCTGCAGGGCTCATCAAAAGGAAGTGAAGGTGTGAGATTAGAAATTGTTTTTCTGTGCTGTTCTTTCTCGTTGTAGTTCGGCGTTACCGGCTTCATGCCCTGACAAGAAGTGACTGCAGGCACTCGAGGTGAGTCTGTGCGGGAAATCAGTTTAGAAATTACTGTTGGTGGGAATAAGTGTGGCGCACATGAATGAGAAATAGATGTCAGTGTGCATTTCAGCAGCCAATCACTTGAGTGGGGCTCTCCAGGAACACAAGTGAGAAGTGGGCAAATAATTGGACTCCCTGTGTCCTGTTAAAATATGTGTATCGGTAAAAGGAGCCGGGGAAGGTGTACTTCACCCGGCAGAATACCGAAGATTTGATAAATATGAGAAGGGAGGCACTCGAGGCTTTCGCTGCAGGCGCTGCAATAATGACTGAAACGGCATTTGCTGCGCTTCAATCTGCATCTGCATCAGTCCTGTGTGTCGGTACGACTCGTTCTCATTCAGACTGTGGCCAAGTAGATGAACTTTAGCAGGATCTAATCAAAGAAACCTATATATTAAGCCCACATATATAGCAGAAATTAGCCAATAACAACTGTTCTCACATTACCGGTGGTTGGAAAGTGGAAAAAGCTGCAGAATACACAGTTTGAGGGGAGTTTGATTCATGTTGCTAACAACTTACCAAGAACATACGATGCAAAAATGTGCAATGAGCCATAAAATCTCATCACTGAATGGACCAAATGTGTTGCTCTCCATGTCAAGGAAGTTTTGAACTTCCTTTAAGTGTGCATAACGCAGCAACCTCAATGACAACAAACAGAAACATGGAAGCCACAATTATACTTCTTCAAAAATACACATATTTGTCTCTGTGGATATAAGCTGAGAAGAGTCGCAGAGGTTCAGAAATAAGTCAACGCACGATGCATTGTGCATCCCTGAGAAGCAAAATCTGACGTAAGTGATCAAATTTAAAGCAGCAGAGTGAAATGCATCTGAACTTGCATACTTATAAAACTCATTAATTCCCGGCTGTAATGTGCTGTTATGTAAAGTATCATGCATGCCAGCTCGTCATGATAAAGAAGTTGTTTCTGCATCAATGCATCAAAAAAATTGTTGTTTCTAAATCTGCTATAATAGATGTCGCTTCTAATTCTGCACATTTGGAAGTAAAGTCCCCCTAAGAAGGTTTCCCAGCCTACATATGTCACTTTCTCTCCACAGCATGTTCAGTAATTATGTTTTCCGCATATCACAGTGAAGTTGAAGAAAACCAGACACCCTTCAAGTCTGATAGGCAGCGTTTAATTGGTTCAAAAATCAGCGCCAGGAATAGAGTCAGTCAGCGACGAGCATTACATAACTGTAATTTAGTTTGTTCTGGGTCAGCGGGCCTCGGCTCTCCGACGGTGCAACGTTAAAAAATGTGACAATTCTTATTAAACACAGTGTGAACGATGCAGATCAGCAGGCAGGATCCAGCCTGGAGGTTACGCACGCTTTCGAGCAGCACTTTTTCATTATTTATAATTTCATGCCCCTAAACAAAAGAAAACTTAAGTCATGTTTTAAGTTTGACTCGTGATGGGTTGGAGACACCATCAGCCCTCGATGAACTGGACCCCATATTGGTATGTTTTATATGTATTCATGATATTTCTCCAATCAAGTTCAATGTGTTTTTGTATTTCTAGTTCTGTTTAAAGGGGACAGAAGGTGAAAAGAGGTGCTGCAGCACAGCCGGTATATGAAAGTACATGAGGAGACATGAGGAAAATAAAGCGTTTTTTGAACATTACAGCATGTAAACGTGTTCTAGTACAAGTATGAACCTGGAAATAAGCATAGTAGGTCCTCTTTAATATTAACCATGTTTAATTTAATTAACCGTTGCTGTCACCTTTAATAACAGTTTATTTTTAACCATACAACATCGTGCCAGAGCAGATATCTTTGCCATAACTTCTAAATAACAAAATCCCAGGGATCTTTGCTCAAAAGTTGTTTTCGTTTTGTTTATAGATTTATTTTTATTGCCAAATATCAATATCAGCCTCAACAATCCAGTATCGGTCAGTCTCTGTAATCAGTTACCTATTACAGACTCTATATCAGAGGTCATTATATTAGATTACTGTCAAACTGAAAGTAATAGCGCAGGCTTATATTTGCTTCAATCACTGAACTCAACCGGCTTGTATTTCCTATGTAGTCCTTTCACACAAAACTCATGCTCAGCAAAGATCACAAACACTATCCAATTGTTTATTTAATCCAGTATAAATATTGCTTGTATAAAAATTAGGAATAACATATCAATTATAAATCATTAATTTGATCTGTAGCTCTGAGACAGTTAACAACACCTCTCTTTATCCTCTTAAAACCCAGCAGCCCGTCAGCAACGAGCCTATTCGGCGTACCGAAAAGGAAAAGGGGTGAAAACTAAACAGACAAAGGTGGGGACACTTGTATTTTGGAGCCATCAAGGTCACAACAAGCATACCCAACAACATGGTGCAGTCGTTTATGTCAGTTAAAGTGCAGTCGTCATTTGGCGAATTCAATTTTTTTGATTGTTGGACCTTTACGGACTAAAGGAATAAACATAATGGAGGAATGGACATACTGTATATGAGGACTTTACGACACTTCAAAGGTAAGGAGTTGCTATCTCCCTTGATTACCATGCCAGTACATCTTAATGAATTATATTTTGGTGCTCACGGTTTCCATTAAATGAACTGAACGACTGAATTGTGGAGAATCTGACTGATCTAACGATGTGCAGCATGTCCACATTGAGACCTGCGTTTATTGGTCAAATCATGCAGGGTTAGGATAACGTCTGGTTGTCCACACAGCGTATTTGACTGATCGGTGTGTAAGGTTGCCTATTACTGTGTGTTAGTATTTAAAGGAAAGGTCCACTCCCACATGTTCTCTGTATAATACTGTCCTCCTCACTTCTAATTAGTGAATGTGAATCAGCCTCTCGTTAAGCCGAACGGCGGAGAGACACACTGCGGTGATGATGTCATGTACAGACAGATCCTGGAGCTGCTCCTCAGACGGTGAATAATGGAACAACTGCTGGATGTGGGGACGTTTTTCTGATTCACAGCTGGAAGCCCCACATTCAAATGAAACTCATTTGGATGGAACATCTCAAACAGAAAGTCCCATGAGCCCACAGAGCCAGTCGCTAATTCAGTGTCAATGCAGCGACTCATCAATCCAGGACCTAAAGCTCTGCTTTCTAGTTTAAGGAGGCACTTTTCTCTCTGCAGATACTGGCTTTAGTGTCAGGGAACAGAATGGAAACAGCTCAGCTCAGACTGAGTCTTTCCTTTAAATTAGAGAGGAGAGCTCACATGATACTTTTCCAAATTTCCCATCCTCCTTAGTTGACTGCACGTCTGCAGTTTACAATAACGGTAGCTGATTTACCCAAACATTTATACTCATTTTTTAAACAATGGGCACTTGATTTCAGCTGACTCATGTGAAAATCAAAAGCTGTCATAAATGGTCTTAAATATGCATTTGATGGCTACACACATGATATTATGCTAAGTACGAGCTGTGTAATGAGTCGCCAGGAAAAAACTTTGGCATTATGCATTCCTGCAAACTGAGGTTACGTTGAATGTTGACGTTTTTTGCATTCAGTCAAAGTAAGTGATGTAGTGTATCGAGCGACCGTTATTGAAAGTTACATCTTGTTGTTACTCTTGGTACGTTATGTAATAAAGTTGTTATTTATTTACGTTGATATATAATTATTTGAACACATACCATGATCTTTTTTCTAACTTTAACCAAGTAGTTTTGTTGCTTAAACCTCACCAGTTGTTCAACAACATTAACAACGTGCCTTTGTGCATTTCTGAAAGTGTGATACGAGGATGAAAAGTATTTTTGGTTCAGAAACGTTGACATTCAACGTATCTCGTGGTTTGCCGAAACGTACAATGCCAACATTTTTTCTAAAGCTACATGTCCTTGCTGAGAAGTTTTATGTGTTAAATCAGGAATATATGATTACTGAATTTATTTGACTTTCAAAATTGATGCATAAAAAGACAACAGCTTGGCGAATAGACAATTGTGGACGTGGATAATAAAACAAAACTACTTTTATAGAAGAAGCCATCGCTGCCATTTAGGATGAGTATTATCTCTTTATCTTGATGGAGGCTTAATTCTAGCAGAGTTTCAGTCTTCATGTTGTAATATTTGTCGTCTTACAGTCCAAAAAAACTCCCAAAAATGAGTCCTAATCAAGACAAAACAAGAAGCTTAACGCCTGCAGTATTGCTTTGATTCTGTACACAAGGCACAAAGGTGGCGGCGACCAAACACAGACTGGTTCAATTAAAGAAACGACTGTTTATCATTTATTTATCCATCAGAAAACAATTGGACGTTATGATTGCAATTTGCTTGATTAATGAGTTGATTAAGACTGTTAAATGTTTACAAAGAGGTTGAAACGCGCTCTGCAAATATTTTCAGAAAACAGGACGTCGCATCCCATCACAGCCGTCTGTAAACTTTAATTAAGCACAAAACCATTCAGACGCCCCCCCGCACCCCTCCTGGGATTCATTATTCCCACCTAAATCTGCATTTTTAATTATTTAATTTGAGATAACGTTTGCAAGTTCCACCAGCAATTATTTATTTCTTAAAACTCACAAAGAGCTGCTCAAAAAAATGAAAGTGCTCTCCATGAAAGGTGCGGCGGCAGCGGCGGCGGCGGCTGAGGTAGGCCTGTAAATGAAGGCAATTTGCACAATAGGAAAAAAAGATTTATATTAACAACCGTGGCGGTTCAGACATCAGTGTCTGGTGATTGTAAAGGCGTTTTCATCCAGCGTGCATCAAACTGGGAGGAGGAACACCGGCGTGTATTATCATAACAAACAAGCTCCCATCAAAGAAATAATTAATGGCATTGTGCCCAATATAAAACATCCCATCATGCATCAGAAGGCCGTGGGAGGGGTGCTGAGTTTTAATCATGATCATATAAAATGATCTTCCTGGGTTGAGATGACAGAGAGGTGCTGGTGTACGGGGTCACGAGGAGATCTGGTTCAGCTTTCTGATATGAGGTGGTGGATT